>NC_056747.1:326855855-327108355 GCF_019279795.1 Protopterus annectens
TGTGTGTGTGTGTGTGTGTGTAAATAAGAGAAATAGGCAGACATCTGGATAAAGTAGCAGATGGCCACTGAGACGGAATGAGCTTTAAGCATCATGGCTGAACCATGTAAATGTTGTGTATGTATCTGTACAGGCACTCTAGGTGAAATTGGTGTGCAAGTGTCTACAAGAGCACAGCCAAACTCTCTGCTAGCTCTACATCTTGGTATGCTGGACAGGTGGGAGCCATGAATGGTACAGGTGGCAGTTCATTGTCGTCATACCTGAGCATGAGAAATGGCTCTGCCAGGAGTTGCGCTGGCAAGTCGACATCCATGATCACATGCACTACTGCTACTTGAATGTGAGTGATGTCTACTGGACAAGCTCTCCTCATGAAGATGCCCAGGACCATGACCCCATGGCCTGCCATGTCTGGGTGTGGATACCTCAACCACTGACAGAGCAGTGGAATTAGTGCCACTGTGGGTGCATGATCAGGCATGGCTACTTCAGCTAACATCAGATGATGTGGCTGACCTACACCCATGTGGATGCCACCCCCTCTCCCAAAACTCAAGCTCAGCTCTACTCATAATGCTCCTCACCAAGTTACCTCAGATTGAGTTTGCAATCTATAGTGACAGACAAGGAATAATAGATAAGAGGCCATATCTGTGTCCCTATTATAAAGCCAGTCTTTGGGAATATTTGGCCCACCAAGAGTTCTAAAGGAAGGGGGAAGTAGGGGGGAATGTCAAGGATTAGTGAAGATCGACAGCACAGATGGAACATTATGGTAAGATGTAGCTTCTTTATCTGATGTTGTCAATCTTCACATAATCCTTGACTGTAGGGAAGAGTCCCTACCTCCTGAATTTTGAGAGGGCTCATGGAAGAATATTCCTGAGCACCATCGAGTCGAATGATGCACGTCCCCTAGAGGCCTGGTCCAGTTTGTAATGAGTAATAAAGGTATGCGGAGATGCCCATGTTGCTGCTGCACAAATATCATCTAAAGAAGCTCTGGCATGAAAAACTGCAGACGCTGCTATAGCTCTCATTGAATGTGCTTTTACAGGTCCTGCTGGGTGAAGTCCCTTTCTGTTGTAAACAAAGGTAATGCAGTCCTTAAGCCATTTCGCCAGGGTAACTTTAGATACAGGACTGCCTAAAGAGACTGAAGAAAAAGCAAGAAATAGTTGACCTTTGTTCTATAAAGGCAGAAACGTAATTGTCTGTGCACATCTAGTAAGTATAGACAGTATTCTTCTTTGTTGGAAAAAAAGACAGAGATGCACAGTCTGATATTTGACTCAGAAACAACCTTTGGTAAAAAGGAAGGATTTTTCCAGAGGAAGACACTGTCCTTATGAAATATCAAATACAGGGGAGTTGCAGGACAAGGCCTGTATTTCCAATATTCTCCTGGCAGAAGCAATAGTTATTAAAAAATAAGGTTTTCCAGGACAAGAATTTTAAGTCATAAGTTGCTGAAGGTTCAAAATGGGGAGACTGCATTACCAAATTCAAATCCCATGGGGCAGAGGGTTCTTTATATGGAGGTCTGAACATTAAAATTCCTTTCAAAATGGCTTTACAAAGTTTGTGACACAAACTATTGAAACTGATATGAAAGTTAGAAATTGCAGCCAGATGCACCCAGATCATAGAGGCTGATGAGCCAGAATCATACAGTAAGGCTAAGAAATCTAAATCTTAGTCCACGGGTGGTGAATATGGGTCAAGATTACAGTCTAGCGACCACTTAGTAAGCTTTAGCCACTTATTATGGTACAATTTTCTAGCTGAAGGTTTGTGGTGGGCTAGAATGATGCGTTTGACAGGGGAGGTGAAAGAGGAATGCCTGGCAATCATGCAAACTGGAGAAGCCACGCAGTGAGCTTGAAATCTTACCCCTACCTTCATTCCGAGTGCCTCTTCTAGCCATGATAAACCGGGGATAACCAAAAACAAATCAACTACATCTATAGCAACAAACAATAAATTGTCCAAAAAATATTTTGATTTGACATTGCAAACAAAGGAAATCCCAAGAATCCTTCAAAATATGTTTTTCCTCCTTCCACATAGCTTTTAATTTACAATGAAGATATTTGGCCAGGGGTGCAATTTTAGACCCTTCAGAGGCCATGACAGATCTAAGGGGGGGGGGGGGGTCCTGGACACTTTTATGGACCTTGGGTATTCCGAATATCAAATGAACCCTTGGCTTATTATTTTCCAGATATGAGTAGGCCTCAAAATCAATGATCCCTTGGTCAAACAGGTCCTTCAATACAAAATCCATTTTTCTATATTTGAAATATGTATTTCATTGATAGACACTTGGCTGTACCTGGTGTCATCCTGTAAAACAGATAAAATCTTAGCCTGAAAGAATCTTGTCCATGAGTACAATGCCCCCTCCTTTATCTGGTTCCATGACCCTAATATGTGGGTTGGCATGTACTCATTAAGCGACCTGTTTTCATTGGCTGTCAAATTGTACCTGATCTTATCATCACAGAAGGAATTTCTAATTTCCTTTTCCAGTACCAGTTCAAGGTTCCTCAACTGTGGGTGCAAGGGAGGGTTAAAAGTACTAGGTCTTTTGAGGGTAATGGTAAGAACCAGAGAAGCCCCCCCAGTAAGTTTTCTAAGTTAAGCTTTCATATAAACATTTTATCATCCAATATAACTTAGGGGAAGATTACTCTTCTTCATGAGAATTCATTTGAAACCCTTCATACACAAACTGAAATGATCAATAGTAATATCCAAACAACTGTAACTGAATATATGAAAACCATGCAAACTCACTACATTTTATTCTGTTTTGATGGATAAAGAATCAATGTCTGTCTGGCGTATCCCCTGTATCCCCCCCAACTTTCTGATGGTAGGTGTATAGTCATCCCCTTTGGCAAAAACAAAGTGCCCACAAATTACCACATAGGTGGTAATCCATAATCAGATACACCTTTAATTGGTAATTAATGTGTTGATTAAGAAGATTTTTATATATAAGGGGTCTGGATTTGTAATGTATCTGATGAAGTCTGGGTGTTATTTCGGACAAAAATGCATTTTAACAATTCTGGAGCATTAATTTTGTTTTACTTTCCTGTGGATTAAACGAGCGATCTACATAGTTTGGTGCCCTTGTGTGTCCAGTTACCTTGATTCTTAGGAGTATGCATACATATAAAACTTCAGATAAATATAGTTGCATTATTGTGCATTGTGTGTCACATACAATGGTATTAATTTTCTGTGTTTTCTCTCACAGTAACCCTTATCTCTTTTTTTTATTTTCTATTATGTGCCGTCAAAATGTCTCCATGTCATCCATCTGTAATAAAGCACTAAATGCTTCACAGCACAAAGAGGTAGGCCAACCCCAGTGGCTCAGCCCCCCCCCCCCTCCACCAGCTCAGGCATCAATGGCCAGCACATCTGGGACCCTACCTGGCAGTACTACTCCTGCTGTACCTGCAGTACATGCACCACCAAGTAACATTAACCTAGCAGCTGGTCTGTGGTACCCTCCAGGAGTCCCAGGTGGGGATTTCATCACCTGCTAGGGTATGCCAGGGTTGGTGCATACGGTCATGCAAAGAACTACTGGTCTATGCCTACGCAAGATGTAAGGCTGTTGTTCCTCACGGTCCTGTAGGAGGAGGAGATGTCAAGCACTCCAGCAGCCAGTGGAATAAGGGGACAGTCCTGTGGATGAGGACAAGATTCTCACTGTCCCCATGTTGATGGGCACGGTCTTGCATTGTCCCCTCCCTCACCCCAAACATTGTGTTCCCCAACATTGTGTCCCTCACCATCCCTGTGTCATTTGTCCTGTTTCATTTGTTTCCTCACCTACCCAACTTACCTAAATCAGAAATACAATTGTCTCTTACCCTTGCATTCCTCTCTTCCTGAAGTAAAAAAAAATGGGCACCTGTCCCACCAAATAATATTGTCCTATACATAGCTTTCCATTTTGCACGTTTCTTCTTGATACACTTGATTTGGTCCAATTGGCTATACAACATGAATGTATTGTTGTCACCCCTCTTTGTGGAGGTAACAGTCCGAATTCAACTAATATTCTGTAAATATTTTAATTTTACACTGCTGAAGAAATGAATAGCTATGGTCCTTTCCTACCTCCCTCCTGCACATTTGTAGATTGCTTTCCCTTTGCTCTTCACACTGCTTGCCCCATTTCACCACTTTCCTATCTACCCCATTTTAACACCTAGAATTTTAGTCAAAAAATAGAATTACACACAACACAATTAAAAAAAAAACAATGGAACCCATCACTTATTGGCATCTATGTTTGTAAGGAGTTTGGCATCACACACCAATGCCAAATGATGGTGAATGGCTCTTCTGTGGTATGGTTACCTTCACACGATGCAGATTAAACATGCTGCGCTATGTCACACAGTAACACATGAACATACTATAAAGAATAATTTCACTGCATTATCACTACTTATTTAAAAGTATCACGTGCATTCGAACGCTATATCATCTGGGATCCAAAAGAAATGTGTCAATGGATTTACACCTACTGCCACACAGCCAGCTAAGCAGCAGGTGTATTTCACACCCTCAATACTGAGAACTTTCAGAGATTTAACAATGAGGCTTGCGTGGTGATCTGCTTAAATATGTGCAACAAGGAAAGGAGAGAAATAGTTAGGTAAAAATAGTGGAAAATAAATGCATTGATTAAGATTAGTTGAGGCCACTTTAGGCATAAAGGATGGATCTGGTTTCAGAGATATTCTGTCCTTATGGAAAACTAAGTAGGGCAGCTTAATTGTAAGAGCTTGCAGCTCCGAGACTCTCTTCGCCGAAGTTACTGCCACTAAAATGTCAGTCTTCCAAGTACGAAATTTGATATCACAAGATGCCTCCGGTTCGAAGGGTGGTTTAGTCAATGCCTGCAGCACCAAAGTCAAGTCCCGTGGAGGGGATGGATGCTTAACAGGAGGTCTTAACAGAAAAACACCTTTGAAAAGGCTTTGCAGAGGTGGGAAGAAAAGGTAGAATCACCACTAAGATGAAAATTTGAAATTGCTGCCAATTGAACCTTGATCGTGAAGAAACTGGCCCCTTCCTTAAAGGGAGAAGCCAAAAAGAGAAGGAAGGAAGAACAAGATTTTACTGAATTCATTAAAGGGCAGGATGTTAGATTGGAGAAAACTGATAAAGGGAAAAGGCATGGTGATGATGATGATTATAAAAAAACATACAAATTCCTTGTTGGAGGGCAACAGCTATGAAAAGGTTAGGTCAAACCAACTGAATAATGCATATTATAATATTATGGTTTAATTGAAAGATGTATATTGATAGCAGAATTTCTGTTGAAGAATTTAATTTTATAAATGTATCTTCACCCATCATCTCCACAATCTTCAGGGTTCAGAAGATGCATAAAAATTGGCAAAATCCACCATTTCATCTGATTGTGGACAAGCAGGGTTCTATTGCCAGTCCCTGTGTCGTTTTCCTTGACAATAGTTTGAAGCATTTAATGAGGGACAAAGATCATATTTGGAGGGACTCTTAGCACTTCCTCCAGAAAATTAATGGGCTTGAATTCAATGAAAATTATATTTCTGTCACAGTAGATGTGAGTTAAACTGTTACACCTCATGAAACTGGGGTAATGTGGTTTTCCAAATACTTGATGAGAAAGGGAATCGAACAGGATAAAGTTAACTTATTTGAAGAACTTTTAGAGTTGGTCCTCTCTAATACCTTTATATGTCCTGAAGGCCAATTATATCTGCAAAAAGAAAGAATGGCTGTGGGATCGCCTTGTGGCTCCTTGTTTGCAAATTCTGTTACGCTACAGTGGGAGCATACCTTCCTCTTTAGCAGTCAATTTGCTGCACATTTTAGACTCTACTTCCGCTATTCAGATGCCATCATTATATTATGGAGGGGGGGAAGGAGATATGATAGACACCATCTTTGAATACATTAGCACGAGTACTAACTTCATAGCTTTCTCCCACACCATTAGTCATTACTGTATACCCTATTTGGATGTAATGTTAACTAAGGATAGAAACAGGAGCAGTTATACTGCTAGTATCTACAGGAAACCTGCATATTCAAACACATTTCTGCACCGTAACAGTGCCCATCCCTTCAGCCATAAGCAAGCGGTTAAGGGTCATCTTGTGTGGGCAGTGTGTACGACCACTAGCAATGATGACTATGAGATCGAATGCCAACTACTTAAATGTATGTTTTGGAAAAGAAGATGTTAAGTTGTCCCATCTCACCTTCGTTCTTACTGTTTGGGTTCGGAGCCGATCCTCAGCTCTGACTCGGCCTACTTCTATAGCTCAAGAGCTATTTACTGGCTCAAGGCTAACCCTTATCCCAGAATGGCCAGCATCAGCTACCCAGATCTTGTTTGCCGCTTCAGCTACGAGGTTGCTTCATTACTGGCTCAGGCTTAGTATAGTTTGTTTCTATTATAATAACTGTTGTTTATTCTTAAAAATATATTTAGTTTTTTTGTCTAGATATAGTACTTTATCACTTATCACCTTTCTTGTGTGTGTTGTAGCTTTGTTGGCCGTCGCTCCATATCTCACAGGCATTCTATTTCCTCGAACTCATTTAAATTAGAGACTTCTCTCCCCCCTCCCCTTAGGACAGCCGTTTAAATTAGAGGCTCTCCATTCTGTTCCCCAACTGAAAAGAAAAAAAAAAAAAATGTTTTTAGTATACTACTAACATGTCTAAAGAGGCCAAAGTTTCTGGCTTCAAAACGTGTGACTCATGCTGTCAGAAAATGTCTCTGACAGATGAGCACACTAGCTGTGTTTATTGTTTAGGGGCTGTGCACTTGCAGGACTCTGCTCTGTCATGCATTTAGTCCAAGGGTCCTGCAGGAGCGCGAAAACAAATTAATCCTTCGAGGATTACTGAAACCACAGGATTCCCCGGCTAAAGGTTCTCAGCCAGTGAAATCCTCAGTCTGTCAAGCCATCGGCTCCATCCTCGCAATTGACTCCTAGGCTTGAAGAACCAAGTTTGTCGGTGCTGACTAGTATCGACAAGTCATCTCCTCCCTCGGCTCCAACTGCTACCTCAGAGCCGTCTCGGAGCCACAAACGAGCAAGGTCTCCTTCAATGGAGCTGATCCGCTCGGTGCCACAGTCACCCTTATTAGGAAGTGAACATAGTCATCACTCTTCATCCCACTCCTTTCGATCCTCCAAGTTATCGGATCAGGACGTGGAGAGAGTAGTCAGCAGGTTGCTTAAATCACAGGCCCTTGCGAAATTACTTTCTAGCCCACCTCAGCAGGTTGCTGTTCCATCCGATTCCATTCCTCCTCTGACTACACTTCATTTGGAGCCAGAGACCATGGATGTGCTGATAGTAGAACCGACCGCGCCACTCACCTCCTCTTCGGTTCTGACGTCGGCTCCGATCACCTAGATTGTTCCGTCAATCGAGGGATCTGGGCGCAGCAGCTCTCTCATCGGTTCTGAGGGGGGAAGTGGCATTGGTCCCTTGTCCAACCCCACTTTCCCTCTTGGAGCTTCGGTGCAGGTGAGCTCGGCTCCCACATCGGCATCGGAGCAGTCACCCTTGATGCGGAGGACGACTCCCGTCTCTTCGGAGCCGGAGCTTTCTTTGCCTCGGGGTCATGACGCCTTCAAGGTCATGCGGAGTGTGCAGTCCACTGAAGCAGCCCTACTATCAGCCCTATCAGCTCCTTCTCTTGTGGTGCCTGTGCCAACCTCTGCTCCTCCGGCCCAGAAGAGTAGGGAACCTATGCCCCAGGACACCCCATTGGGTGACCCCTCTTCTTCGGAGGCCTCCACTGGTCACTCAGAGGAGCCTCCTCGGAAGAAGTGCAAGAGGAAACATCTAGACTCCCCTGAGTCTGTCACCTCAGATACAGGCCTGGATGAATTGGAAGAGTCCCCCAGGTCCCCCTCTGAAGATGTTTCCTTTTCGGACATCCTTGAAATGCTTAGGCAGAGGGGTGGCTGGTCTTCCCTAGCCCCTACCGAGGACGAGTCTGTATACCTGGAGGCATTTGGTTCCAGACCCTCCAACTCCTGGCTGTCTCCACCTTTCTATCCACTCATGGAGGCATTCGGTTCCCGACCCTCCACCTCCTTCCTGGCTGTCTCCACCTTTCTATCCACTCATGTCAATAGTGGCTAGAAAGGTTTGGACAGCTCTGGATTCTGTGGAACCTACTCTGAGGAGACCAAATAAAGTCATAACAGCCCCTCAAGGACAAACATTTTCACTCTAAAGGTGTGCCAGTTGATGCCATGGTGGTAGCAGCAGCCACCAAGAAAGAGTTAGCAGAAACTTCTTTGTCTGTCCATCCACCAAACAAAGTCTAGAACGATGGACAGATATGGGAAGCGAATGTCTTACTCAGCGACCTTCTCAATGAGGTCCCTGAATTCTCTCTCTCATTTTACACGTCTTCAAAGGGATCTCCTAAAAGAGCTTGGAGATACCAGCTTGCGACTCTTAATTCTACAGTCAACTCCTGCATGAGGCTGATTTCCTATGCAGCCAATGGAGTGAGCAGAGCCCGCAGGTACAGGAGTGACTCTCAGCAGACATGCTTGGCTGCGGCTGTGTCAATTTTCGGAACCCTTTCGGGCGTCCGTCATGAATACTCCCCTTTGATGGCTCCTCACTTTTTGGGCCTCAGGTGAAAGACATGCTTACCAGGTGCGAGCAGGAAGGCAAGACTCTCTCTGCCATGGGAATCCGTTTTTCCACTCCTAAAAGACCTTATCCCAAATGTCAGAAGGGTGGAAAGATGTTGTTTTGGAAGCCCCAGGGACCCTTGCCTCACACGTGGTGATTTTTCCCCCCAGGGGCAGAGGGGGAAACAACAATGGCAGATGCCGCCCTCGTAGCAGAGGGGGGTGCAAAATCAGGGTGACAGAGAAACTTTCTCTGCCAAACCCTTCCAGCATCCCTGACGGGTTGCCCGACTGCTCACCTCTGGAGGCAGTCGGGGAAGACTTTCCCTGTACCCAAAAGCCTGGCAAAATATAACAAGAGGCAAATGGGTACTATCCATCATATTCGGAGGTTACAAAATCCCCTTTTATCAACCCCCTCTAAAGTCAAAAAAGTCCATCCCAGATGTTCCACCCAATCTAAGGGATCAAGCAGTTATTCAAGTTTCAAAACTGCTAGAAAAAAAAGCCATTCAGGAAGTCCCCAAAGACCAACTAGGATCTGGAACTTACTCAAGATTCTTTTTAGTACCAAAAAAGACGGGACTGGAGACCAAAACTGGAGATCTCAGCAGATTGAACAAATCTGTATAAAACGAAAAGTTCCAGATGGTAACACTGCAGTCCATTCTACCATTTCTGGGTCAGGACAACTGGATGTGCTCCATAGATCTTCAAGATGCGTACTACCATATCAAAATGGACAGACACTCCAGGAGATTTCTTCGCTTCTGGGTAGGGGCCAGTCATTATCAGTTCAGAGCTCTGCCCTTTGGTCTCACCACAGCCCCCAGGGTGTTCACCAAATGTATGGCAGTAGTCACGGCTCACCTGAGAAGTCAAGGATTCCAGGTGTTACCCTATCTAGATGACTGGCTCCTAACTGCTACCACCAGGCATCAACTCTTAGAGGCACGGGATTATACAATATCAACCTGCACCCAACTAGGCATTACAGTAAATTTCGAAAAATCTGCCTTGTTGCCCTGTCAATCTGTTACATATATAGGAGCAGAATTAAACACAAAACAGATGTTTGCAAGGTTACCTCAGGAAAGAGTTTTCTCTATTCGCCAACAAGTGTCATTTCTAATGCAGAGCAGAAAGGTCCAAGTCAGACATGTCCTGCAAGTTCTAGGCTCCATGGCAGCTGCCATTTTTCTTGTACCATTAGTGTGTTACCACATGAGAGTCCTTCAGTGGCTTCTCTTCATGCAGTGGTCCTTCCAGGAACTACCCATGTCTCTCATGATCCTGATTACAGAAACATGCAAAAGACACCTCTCTTGGTGGATGGTCTCCCTACCGGTGACTCACGGCAGACCTTTCATAAAACCCCCTGCGGTAGCCACAGTGACCACAGACGCCTCCCTGATAGGGTGGGGGGGGGCATTATCTAGGCAGGACAGTCCAAGGCATGTGGCAACCTCATGAGTACCATCTGCATATCAATGTCCTAGAGATGAGAGCGGTGCTCCTAGCGTTGCAAGCTCTTCAAGACTCTCTTCCTTCCGGGACTATTGCGATCCAAACAGACAACATGTCAGTTGTGTGGTACATCAACAAGCAGGGCAGGACCAGGTCCTACCCCTTGTGTCGAGAAGCCCTCAGGCTATGGCAATGGGCGATTTCCTCCCAATGTTTTCTGACAGCAACGCACATCCCTGGGAAATCCAAAGTAATAGCGGGCTGGCTCAGCAGGGCTATCCTCATGCCTCACGAGTGGTCTCTGAATCAAGAAGTTGCGGACCTTATCTTCCGCAAATGGGGCCAGCCTTGCTGCAATCTATTTGCCACCCCCCTCAACAACAAATGCAGCAGCTACTTCTCCCTGCTCCAGGTCAAACTTCCAGGGACGCTCTAGTCCATGACTGGCCTCAGGGACTCCTTTATGCATTTCCTCCTTTTCCCCTAATTCCAAGACTCATACAGAAAGCAAAATCGTTGGGTTGCAAAATGATCCTCATTGCCCCCTATTGGCCTCGACAGATATGGTTTCCGTTCCTGCACCTTCACCTTCTAGACAAGCCTTTGATTTTGGACCCAGTGCCAGATCTGTTGATTCATCAGTCAGGCGAGTTACACCAATCCCTTCAGACTCTCAAGCACACAGCTTGGTTTCTCCACTTCCTACCTTAGCCAGGCTTCCAAGTATCTCCCCAGCAGTTCGCGATATTATTCTGTACTCCCATAAGTCAACTACGAGAAAGACTTATGCTAGCAAATGGAAAAGATTTTCTTACTGGGCAGAATCTAAAAACTTAGACCCCTTTTCAGCCCCAGTCCATCAAATTCTAGAATTTGTAGCAGAGCTTTTCCAGTCAGGTGCGGCTGCTGCTACCATCAAGGTACAACTGGCAGCCATATCTAATTTCCATATTGGAATTCTTAATTCTAGCATAATGTCTCATAAGCTCTGCAAATCCTTCATGAGAGGAACATCTCTTCTTAGACCCCCAGTGAGGGCTCCACCTCCTCCTTGAGATCTCAATTTAGTTTTGACTTCTTTGATTCTGCCTCCATTTGAACCAGCAGCTTCATGTCCCTTAAAATTTCTTTCTTGGAAAACACTTTTTCTGGTTGCTATTACCTCAGCTCGATGCGTTTCAGAACTCCAAGCACTCTGTGTTCGTCCTCCATATATGGTGTTTCACAACGATAGAGTTTCTCTGAGAACCAACCCATCCTTCATACCAAAAGTCTGTTCAGAAAACAATTTAAATCAATCCACCGATTTCCCCGTCGTCTTTCCCAATTATAGCAACAAGGCAGAATACGGTCTTCACCAACTGGATGTGCACAGACAATTACGTTTTACCTCTACAGGACCAAAGAGCTAAGAAAGTCAGACCAATTATTTCTCTACTATGCTCACAATAAGCAAGGCCTTCCAGTTTCTAAGGTGACCTTATCCAAATGGTTATCTGACACCATTGCCTTTACTTATCAGTTAAAGCACAAACATCTACCAGCAAAACCGAAAGGTCATTTTACTAGAGCACTAGCCACGTCTGTAGCCTTTCAGTCTACATTGCCCATAGACTTAATTTGTGCAGCTGACACTTGGGCAAACCCTCATACATTTATCTCTCATTACAAAGTGGATGTGGTCTCCCGAAGCAGGGCTTCCTTTGGTTCCACTGTTCTGAAAAGTCTGTTCCAATGAGCCACCTGGGGTCTTTAGGTGCTCGGGACGCTGTCCCAAACAGCAAGAACGAAGGCAAGATGGGACAACTTAACATAAAGAAGTTATGTACCTACCATAATGTTCCGTGTTAGTTGTCCTTCATCTTGTCTTCCTTCTTGCGTCCCCCCCTCCTTCCCCCTTCCTGGAGGATTGAGAGGCGTTTACTATGGTTTCACTGGCTGATTTCCTTTTTCTTGGTTCACATGCCAGGTAATTTTATGACAGTTTACTCTGATCTGTTATTTTGGTAAATCAGTTTTAGGTTACTGGTTACTTTATATGTCTAGTGCGCTGTGACAAACAAGATCTGGGTAGCTGACGCTGGGCATTCTGGGATAAGGGTTAGCCTTGAGCCAGTAAATAGCTCTCGAGCTATAGAAGTAGGCCGAACCCAAACAGCAAGAAGGAAGGCGAGATGAAGGACAACTAACATGGAACGTTATGGTAGGTACATAACTTCTTTTTACCCAATTGATCTTATTGATGAACTAAATCTCGAGGTGAATTTTAAAAGGAAAACAGGGTACTTCACTCCCTTACTATGTCTGAGACAATTAAATTTCACTGCCAGTGCTAAAGGTGATTGTTTAATTATGAGTCACAACACATTAGAATCATACACTTCTCAGGCTTTAACAACACCTTTTAGCTCTCACAGTTATATTACAAAAGGAATTTTGAATAAAAACTGTAGTCTTCTTTGCAAAGATATCAGTATCAGGGATAAGATAGGTGACAAGCCATTGATTGTGTTTAAAAGGGGAAGAAACCCAAAATCCATTTTTGAAAACCATAATATTGAATTCAGGGCCTGAATAGAGTCAATAAATATGGGAGATGCCCCTATTGTAAATTTCTCTTGGAGGGAGAGCATTTCACTGTGTTGGGGGAAATCATTTAATGTATAAGGGAAAATTAATTGTGATTAGAATTAGATTATATAGCCTTATGCCAGTCCTGTGAATGTTTTTATATACACAAAATGGAACGTCAGCTCCGTGAACGGGTCTATGACACTATTATGAGATCAGGAAAGAAAAAATACTAATGCCCTGTTTAGACATATGAAGGGGCACGGTGGTCATACTTTTAAATTTACAGTACTGGAGAAGGTGATCCCAAATCCATGTGGTGGACCTTGGCCATTTATTTTAGAAAAAAGTGAATTATACCAGCAAATTTATTTTAACTCTTATAAATGGTCAGGTCTAAATGTTCATGTTTCCATTTCCCCATTGCTTAAATTGAAAGCTTTGAAGAGATGAAACTGATGTGCTGTTTTATTAGGTGAAAATTTTAACTTTATATTTGTTCACATTTTTTTTAAAATAAGTTAAAACATTACTTTGTATTTATTTTTTTGCTTTGAAGGGGTATCAAGTAGGGTTATTTTAAGGATGTCTTTTTACTGTATCACATTATTATTTTTTTTTAACATTTATAAGCAGTTTATATAAAAGGCTTTTTGTCTGATGAAGTTCTGTTGATATAGAACAAAAGTGCTTATTTGTCTCATTAAATCTTTCAAATATTTATTGGCAGGCCATGGTCATTTGGATATCGGTTTTGTTATTTACTAAAGATTGTAATACCAAAGTCAGATCCTAAGAGGGAGTGGGAACTCGAACTGGAGGTCTAAGCAAAAATGTACCTTTTAGGAAGGGCTTGCACAGCTTAGTCGAAGCTAAAGGAGAAGCTTTATCACCAATGTGATAGCTGCAGATGGCTATTTGTACTTTAATGGTAGAGAAACTTGCCCGGTATGAAAAATAGAGGCAAGGAAACTAAAACAGTTGGGAATGGAGCAGTAAAAGGTGCCTGAATATTTGAACTGTATCTTACTGAAAATGGTACACCTTGTTTGCTGTAGCATAGACTAGATCCAGGCCTGCTGAATCTAGCTTTGTTTATATGCTTGTTGTTTGTTTGCTTGTTATTTCCCTGGAACGCTAATTCCACATAATACGCGGCTTCTCTGCGCTTCTGTGGATCACTAGTGATATCTGCATTGCTTACTGTACTTATTTCCTTGTTTCACTTGAAAGAAAGTTACTGTTTGTCGTTTTTGCATTTAAGTTACCTGTAACACATTGCACTTAAGTTACCTGGCACTTGCTCACTAAAGCAATTATATAAGTCAGCACTAAAAATTAAAAGCACTACACCCTCACTCCCCACTGGTCCTGGTTTTCAATTATTAAGGAATTCCCAATATTATTCTAGCATGTCCAAAGGTCAGTTGTCAAGCTCCTCTCCGGTCCAGCTGGTGAATCTGGGAATCTTGAGGCAATGTTACAACTGCCTCATGTACACAGACAACCCTCTCCTCCTCCCAACAAATTCCAACACATGTGAGAGATGCAACCATATAGCCAAACTGAAGGCTAAGCTCTCTCAACTCAGTACTGGCATAACCAGTCAGGAGGAGAAGGAAACCACACTCACTACAATTCCAGTCTCACATAGACCTACCACGACAGGAAACCAAACACATAATCACACAAAAACATACTCGGAGGCTCTAAATAAAGATCTGCCGAAGCAGCAGAGACCTCCAAAGCAGAAACCCAAGCAGCCGCTACCCCAAAACAAAACACGTGCAACACATATCTCACAAAGCCAGTGTGCCAAACAGTCACAGCCCTTAAGACTAAACAACACACCTGATACACTTGTAATAGGTGACTATCGTCAGGCACACTGACGTCCCGCTCACCAGGCTGAACAAGGAGAGGGTCACGGTGAGCAGCCTGTCTGGCGCTAGGATCCGTCACATAACACAAGCACTCAGGTCACTCCAAGGCAAGTACAAATATGACTCTGTCATTGTCCATGCTGGTGTGAATGACCTGAGACGTACCTCCCTGGACTACATGAAAAGAGACATAGAGGAGCTCTCTGAGCATGTAGCCCAGGCCGGTATGACCCTGACCTTGAGTAGCATCTTACCCTCACCAAGAATGATGCCACAATATGAAGACAAGATGATCAATTTCAACAATTGGCTTAAGTACTGGTGTCATTCAAAGGGGATCCAATGCCTGTCAGCTTGGGATGATATGCTCGACAAGCCACGATGCTTCGCTAGGGACGGCTTGCACCTGTCACCCTGGGCTTTTGGATATTGGCAAAGGCTCTTGTTACCCCATAGTGCCTTTTTAGGCAAGGCTCAAAAGACAAACCCACCTCCATAGGTATCACAAGGGATAAGAAACTAAGAGTAATGCTACTCAACGCCAGAAGTCTAAACCTCAAGATGCACGACTCAAACTCTCCTTAGCATGGAGAACATCGATATCTGTGCAGTAACAGAAACCTGGTTCAGGGCTCCCAAGAGCACCCCAGCACTACCAGGTTATACCTCATACCATGCTTTTCGCCCCAAAACTTGGACCGAACCACAAAAGGAGGGGAGTATCGATATTCATCAAAGATACCCACACCTCCAGGTTGGTGGCAAAGCACGAAGCATCAGAGACTATCCATGTGCAACTAACAGTGGGTAAAACTGCCTTCCAGTTTATAGCCTGCTACAGACTACCCTCCCAAACCCAGGAACCCCACTCGGCCTTCCTGAGAACACTGGAAAATATGAAGGTCTCTCCAAACACCATTATATTGGGCGACTTCAACTACCCAAACATAGACTGGGAGCATTACTCTAGCTCCAACACCCTAGCCCACAGGTTCCTAGAATTTATAAACTCAAATGCTATGGAACAACTTGTTACCACTCCCACAAGAGGGGAAAACATACTGGACCTGATCATCACCAACATGGGGACTCTATGCTCCAGACCAGAAGTGTATCCCTCACTGGTAAGATCAGACTATAAACTAATCTCACTGGATATTCACATCCCGACCCCACCCCCTGCCCAGAAAACCACAGTGAAAAACTGAGGTGGAATCCTTCAAAGCCCCCGGGCCTGTGGAAAATACGGCCCAGACCACAGAATCCTTTATAAACGCATTCTATGAACACCTTCAGGAATGCATGGACCATGCGATCCCAAATAAAACCAAGACCCAATCCTCCAAAGGCAGACGTCCTTGTCTGGTGGACCCCAGCCATAAACAAACTATACAATAGAAGGAGGAAGCTACTAAATGATAGAGCAAAATCCCAAAAAGGGAAGGCATCACTGATCAGTATTAGCAAAAAACTACGGGCACACATAAAATTGTCTAAGGCCATCTTCGAGAGAAAAATTGCACAGGACACTAAGGATAATCACAAGGCTTTTTTTAGTTATGTTAGGAACCTGGGTGGTAATTCCCAGATATGCTCAGAATTAGTCCAAAATGACAAAAAAATACACCGAACCCACAGACATTGCCAACATCCTAGCTGACAGGTTCAGCGCAAACTTCTCCCCCCCTCCCCACCAAAAGGGCAAATATCTATCCCAGCAGAGTGCTGCCCCCTGACATCTCAGAAGCTCAGGTAAGAGCCGCCCTCTCCAAAGCAAAAAACACAGCATCAATGGGACCAGATGGTGTCCCGGGCTGTGTCCTACATGAACTCCAAGAAGAGCTAAACCCAAACATAAAACTACTGTTCAATCTCAGCCTTACTACAGGATATGTGCCCAAAGAGTGGCGTACAGCAACAGTGGTCCCTCTCCATAAAGGTGGTGCCTCAACGGATCCTGGAAACTATCGCCCTATAAGTCTGACTAGCTTGGTCTGCAAAGCTATGGAAAGGATCATCATGGACCTCATAAATAAAGATATTGGGGACCTACAAACACTGGATCCTACCCAGTTCGGCTTTGTTAAGGGCAGATCCTGCCTCTTAAACCTGGTTGATTTCTTTGAAACAGTCACCAAGGCCATTGACGAGGGGAAGGTGGTCCACACAGCCTACCTGGACCTCGCAAAAGCCTTCGATACAATACCCCACTCGGGCATTATAGATAAGCTCATCAGCTTAAATATAAACCCCTATGTCACTAGATGGATTGCAAACTGGCTCAAGGACAGAACCCACATGGTTAGAATTGCTGGAGCCATGTCGGACTCCAAACCAGTTACAAGTGGTGTCCCACAAGGCTCTGTCCTGGGACCTCTCTTGTTCAGTATATATTTTTCGGAGGTACAGGCCAACATGGAAGGACTGTGGCTGACCAAGTTCGTAGATGACTGCAAACTGGGCACCATAATCGACTCTCCAGCCGACACAAGCATCCTCCAAAAGGGCCTCATAGAAACAGACAACTGGTGCCAGAGCCATGGCCTCAAGCTAAATGCGAAAAAGTGTATAGTCATCCTCTTTGGCAAAAACAAAGTGCCCACAAATTACCACATAGGTGGTAATCCATTAAGTACAGAAGAAGTAATTAGGGACCTGGGGACCCAAGTTGATAGCAATCTCTCATTTGACAACCACGTGGCCAATGTGGTTAGAAAAACATTTTATATAGCCCACCTAATCATGAAGGGATTCACATCTAGATCAGGGGAGGTCATCGTGCCTCTTTACTCATCCCTCATCAGGCCCATAATTGAGTACAATGGCCCTTTTGGGATGTACCTTACCAGACACCTGCAGCAACTGGAAAGACCCCAAAAGTACCTCACCAAGAGGATCAAAGGGCTCAAACAGATGCCATATGCTGCCCGGTTAAAGAAACTCCAGCTCTACTCAGTGGCATACCGCCTGTTCAGAGGCGATCTGTGCCTGACGTATAAAGCCATGTCCAACCCGGAATTAATGGACATGCTGCACCTCAGAAAATCCAAATCCCATCGAGCCACGCACCGAGAGACTTGAACCTCAGCACTGAAATAAATAGGACATGCTGGAGGGAGATTCATAACCCAGAGGCTCCCTTCACTCTGGAATAAAATCCCAGTCCAGGTAAGGCAGAGTCCCTCATTGACTCTCTTCAAGAGGAATCTTGATGAGTGGATGGGAGATCATAAGTTTACCCCGGGTATCACTTCTGTGTCACTGTTAGACAGAGGCACAGTATACTAACCTCGAAAAAGGGCATAGCAAAATAAATTTAAAATGGGTGGCGAAAGCCAAACACATTCTGGCTAGGCTTATAAATGCGCTAGGGCAGATAGCCTAGTATGAACCTATGAACCTATGATATGCCCACAAAGAAAATCTTTTCCATTTACTTTCATAAATCTTTTTGGTAAAAGGTTTGTGGGACAAGAAAGGAATTTGATGAACTGGGGAGGAAAACCTGGAATGTCTAGCCATCGTAGGAATTGCAGAAACCATGCAGTCAACTTGAGGCCTCCAATGTCCGAATGAATCATCCCTGACAGATGTAACAGGAGATCTGGACTGGGATCCAGTGTCCATGGATGGCATACTAGATGAGACCACAGGAAGGGAAACCACACTTGCCAAGGCCAGTAGGGGGCAATGAGGATTACTCTGCTCTTCAACTGACTGGCTTTCTGAAACAACTTCGGTATTAAAGGGTAGAGGAGGATAAGCATAAAGGAGACTGGACGGCCAAACGTAGACTACAGCATTTCTTGGAGACTGTCCCTGAGGGGGAATTAGGATAAAGAGCCTGCTGCGTTTGTTGTTCAGGGTAAAAGCAATCAGATCGCAGCACAGTTGATCCCATTTGTGGAAAATCAGCTCTGCCACTGATTGTCTGACAGCCCACTTGTGAGGAATCAGGATGGTCCTGCTGAGTTTGTCCACTAATATGTTGGATTTCCCAGTATGTGCATCTCTTCTAGAAGGTGGTTGGAGGAGATCGCCCACTGCCAAACTCTCACTGCCTCTCGGCATAGGGGGTAAAATTTGGTTTCCCCTGTTTGCTGATGTACCAGATTACTGACATGCTGTCAGTCTGAATAGCAATAGTCCCTAGTGGAAGAGAGCTCTGGAGGGCTTACGACACAAATCACTGCTCTCACCCCTAGAACATTTATATGCAATTTGGTCTCGTCTTGAGACCACGTGGTTAGAATTGTCCATTCCAAGTAATACCCTTCAACCCTAACTGGGAGGTTCCATTGCACTGGTAGAGCCCATTGAAGAATTGTCACATGGAGACAAGCAGTGGGAGTTATTACAGCAGCCATCAACCCTAGGGTTTTGAGCATCAATCTTGCTGGGGGTGAAGGATGAGGCAGAATTTGACTGAAATGCGATTTCAGAGTAATAATTCAGCCTTGAGGCAGAAAAACTAAGCACTTGACTGTCTAGACAAGCCCCTATAAACTCCAAGGCTTGAAGTGGTTGAGGTTGGGACTTCACCAAATTTATCATAATTCCCACAGATTGAGATAGAAGTAGTAGGTAATTCTCTGGCCTGTTCCAAAAGATGCCTGGCTGGTGCGGTTAGGAGCTAGTCGTCTAAATATGGAAGCACTCTGAATCCATGCAGTCTTAGGTCACCTGCTACCACTACCATGCATTTAGTGAACATTTGGTTTCCCCTGTTTGCTGATGTACCAGATTACTGACATGCTGTCAGTCTGAATAGCAATAGTCCCTAGTGGAAGAGAGCTCTGGAGGGCTTACGACACAAATCACTGCTCTCACCCCTAGAACATTTATATGCAATTTGGTCTCGTCTTGAGACCACGTGGTTAGAATTGTCCATTCCAAGTAATACCCTTCAACCCTAACTGGGAGGTTCCATTGCACTGGTAGAGCCCATTGAAGAATTGTCACATGGAGACAAGCAGTGGGAGTTATTACAGCAGCCATCAACCCTAGGGTTTTGAGCATCAATCTTGCTGGGGGTGAAGGATGAGGCAGAATTTGACTGAAATGCGATTTCAGAGTAATAATTCAGCCTTGAAGCAGAAAAACTAAGCACTTGACTGTCTGGACAAGCCCCTATAAACTCCAAGGCTTGAAGTGGTTGAGGTTGGGACTTCACCAAATTTATCATAATTCCCACAGATTGAGATAGAAGTAGTAGGTAATTCTCTGGCCTGTTCCAAAAGATGCCTGGCTGGTGCGGTTAAGAGCTAGTCGTCTAAATATGGAAGCACTCTGAATCCATGCAGTCTTAGGTCACCTGCTACCACTACCATGCATTTAGTGAACACCCTGGTGGCTGTG
The DNA here is from genome assembly GCF_019279795.1 of Protopterus annectens. Classification (NCBI taxonomy): domain Eukaryota; kingdom Metazoa; phylum Chordata; order Ceratodontiformes; family Protopteridae; genus Protopterus; species Protopterus annectens. The sequence continues at coordinate 326,875,840 of NC_056747.1, forward strand.
GTGAGACCAAAGGGCAGAACTCTGAAGTGATAATGACTGGTTCCCAGCCAGAACCATAGATATCTTTGGGAGTATCCATTCATTTTTATATGACAGCATGCGTTTTGAAGATCTATAGAGCACATCCAGTTGTTCTTCTGAAGGAGAAGCAGAATGGACTGAACCATTACCATTCACAAATTGGTTCAAATAACTAAGATCCAAGCTGGGACTCAGGTCCCCTGTTTTCTTTGGCAATAAAAATAACCTTGAGTAAATTCCGGATCTACTCTGGTGGGGGGGGGCCCTCTTGGATGAATTTTTTGTCCAGCAGATTTTTAATTATGGCTGCTTGTTCCTGCTGACTGGGTGGAACATCGGGGAGAATTCTTCTCTTCTGTGGAGGAACCTGGAAGAGGGAATGAAGTATATTCTGGATATGAACCTTTGCACCCAAGAATCTTGTGTGATGGCTGCCTAGGATTTTGGTTGCAAGGATAAGCACCCCCCCAACTGTTTCTAGACAGGGACAGTCGGGTAATTTTCAGAAATGCTGAAAAGGCGCCTCTGAGAAAAAAAATCCCGATAACCTAGATTCTGCGGACCCCTCTGCCATGAGGGCGGCATCTCCCATTATAGTGATTTCCCCCTCTGCCTCTGAGGGGAAAAATCTCTGTGTGATTCCTGAAATGGCCCCTAGGAATTTCTGAAATACACTTTCTTACAACAGCATTGATTCCTGGAAACACTTTTTTGCTAAGGTAGAAAAATGGAGTCCCGTGGCATAAAGGGTCTTTCCATCCTTCTCACTGCAGAAGAGCATTTCTTTCACTGTTGGAACAAACAGGGAAGATCCATCAAAGGAGCATTGATGAATGACACCTTAAAGGGATCTGTAAAATCACACAACTGCATCCAGGCATGTCTCCTAATGGCTATGCCTGAACCGGCAGCCAGTGAGGAACCTTTGGCTGTGTGAGAGATAACCTTATGGATGCTTTAGTAATGGATTGCAGGATGGCCAGTCATGAAGAAAAATAATTCTGCTCCTCTGCAGACATGGACCCAAGTGGAGAGTTAGAGAGTTCCTTGATTAAGTCCCTCTGTAACCTCAAGAAATTAGTCAGATAATTCAGAGACCCTAAAGCAAAGGTCCCTAATGCATACTCTCTCTCTTCCTAAACCTGACCAATGCCCTAGACCCCCTGTTAGGGGGGTGAACAGAGGGTCTCCGTTCTGCCAACTCTTTTTTAGTAGCTGCTGCAACAACCATGGCATCCACAGGAACACCCTTCAATCCAATGTAACCTAACCTGTCGGACGAGGCACTAAGCATGTTATTCAGGCACTTAGGGATTGGTTCTATGGAGTCAGATTCCTTCCACGCTCTGTGGGAGACCAACTCTATCAGCTTATCCACAGGTGGGGTAACCCAAGATGTAGATATTCTACAGCTGAAGGGTTCCAAGAACACCGATTCCTCCTGGGAAGGGGATGGGCAGACCAATCACCTTTCTGGAGAAGCATCTCTAAGATTTTCACAAATGAGAAATCCTCAGATGGAGATCTAGGTGACCCTTCCCTTTAATCTAAATCAGTGTCTTCTGTGAGGGATTCCTGTGGAGAATTCAGGTCGACAACCTCTTCTGAGGGACCGCCTCAGTGGGGTGCTCTGGGAAAGTGTCAGAAGAGATGGGAAGTTCCCTGCATAAAACTACTTGGAAGCTCATCTGGGCTGGCTGTCCCTGATATGTAGGATGAGAGAATTCAGACACAGGATCCAACAAAGGCTGGGGGCATGGATCAGAAGAAGGAAGACACGAAGTCCATCTAGGTAAAGACAATACTCTCTCCACCACCTCGAAAGCCAAGGGCCTATGAGATACAGAGGGCAATCTCACCAGAGATGAGACCTTCAGATCAGACAGCCCCCATTGCCCATGAACCACTGGATCTGAAGGAGTCAGAGCCAAGCTATCTAGCACAGAGGCTCTGAAAACTTTGGAGTCGAGGTCAACCCCTTAGATCCGGCACAGATGCTCAGGCTCTGGGAGCCATCATGCTCCAACAGGGTCAAAGGCAATTGGGTCAGGGAAGTCGGAGTCCAGGATGCTAAGACCTTCATATTTGATGGTTTAACTCTTCAGATCAGAGGACTCCGAAACAGTTTGTCAGATTTGAAAAGGAGCATGTACATGCTGGAAAGTATATTTAAGGCTCATGGACTGGGTGGGAGACTAAGCCAGCAGAACCTCCATATGAATTCTGTTTTCTGATGAACTTCCTCATCATCCTATCCACCTCTGACTTAGAAAGACTCCAGGAAGACCTAATAGAAGAGGAAGTGGATGATGGTTTTGAAGACTTTTTTGGGGTCTCCTGGAGGAATGGACACCTCAAAGTAGGAGACACCTGATCTAGGGAAAATCTCAAAGAATGGAGCTCAGGAAACTTAGTACCCATAGGTATGGGATCCAAAGCTTTCGGATCTGAGGTCTTGGGTACCTTCGCAGGAGGCTGTGAGAAAGGTACTAACTGAGGCAACTTGGAGGAAGAGCATTTCCTATGCTCTTTAGACTTTTTGAGGGTGGGTTTGAGTCCTTGATGAAGATGTACCAGTAAAAGAAGCTAAAGTTGGAAGTCCTTTGAGGATTAATTTATTCCTGTGATCACTTAAAGCTCTGACATTAAAGGCCACACAAATAGAAAAGGTGTCGTCCAGACGTGCCAGCCCCAAACAGTATACACAGTCCCTGTGGGCATCAAAGTTTGGGATCTTATGCCCACAGGAACTGCACTTTTTAAAGCTGGCAGGATTATCAGCTATACTGGAAAAAGAAAAAGTCAGAGATATCAACAATCACAATAAATAAACAAATAAATAATAATTTAGAGAATTCAAAGTTCCCTTTTTTTTTTTTTTTTTTTAATATAAAGGAAGGGATACCAACTATATTAACAACAAAGTACCTCAAAAGAGGTAGAAAGAAGCAAAAGTCTACCAACTATGGTCATCAGAGAATATCTCAAAAGAGGTTGAAGAAAGAAGGATTATAAAGTTCAAAATTTACCTTACGACAGAAAAGGAAACCGAAAAGGAAGGTAAGGGAGTGAGTACACAGTACAAAGGAAAAAAGGATACTAAAGAATTAATAGTTTTGAAACTAAACTCATGACACACAGTAATTCCTCAAGCTTGAAAAGTCATAATCCTGTCCGATCTTGAAGAGTGGCAAATGAGATCTGAGGTAATTCAGTGATCAGGGGCATTATGGGTAAGGGAGGAGCTCGGGAGTTGGATCTTAGAATCTACAGAAAGTGGCAGAGTCGGATCCAAGCATCGAATCTGAACCCATTCGTTGAGAAAGAATGAAAATGACAACATCAGATCAACAGTAAAATAGATTATTATATTCATAAAGTAGCAGAAAGTATACTACGAACAAAGCCAACACAAGAACAGAGAAAGGAGATTCTGCTGATGGGGTATTGCAACTAGAGATACAGAGGGTTTACTATCAAAGTGTGGAACAGCACTTGTGCAACACTGGAATGGACGATTGCATCTTTTCAAGTTTCCGTAATGTCATTCTGAAAATGTTCTAATGCACATTAGCGAATGGTAGTGTACATTCTCTAATGTGCATCTGGCGATGTGATAACAGATCACACTACAGTGGGAATTGGGACATTTAGCCATTTCCTCACTGTACTTCGATCTCGTAGTTGGAATATATATAATTTGCAGAGGATGTGGGGGGCGCAGCACATGGGTGGTGCAGGGGGGCTTGCCCACCTGCAAAACTGCAAACACTTATGCTGCAGATGTACAATTTTTATGGCGGCTTCAGCACAAATGCCTGAGGGTCTGACATCACCTCTTGACATTCCAAATTTGGTCGAATGCTGGTGTTGATTTCTGACATTCCGTTAAAGTGACATGGCCAAATTTGGAACGTCAGTTCGATCAAGTATGTAGATTTTTTATTTTCAACTTTTTGGTAGTAAATCATACAGAGAATAAGCAAGTGGGGGCTGGAATTTACTGGGGTTAGCTGGCAAAGGAACTAAGGTACTGGGATCAAATATTTAGAGGGGGGAAAATACCACAATGAGAAGAGGCCAAGAAGAAATTTGGACCACAGACTAGAGATTGCCTTCCCTATCATAGACTGATATGAAGAGTAAAGGCAAAGAGAAAGAGATAAGGAAGTCCTAAGTGAAAGACCTGCAGCGGTTGAGTTTTCAATTGAATCTAGAACAAAAGTTGCTGTTAAAAAGGGATAATTAGCAGGGCATATACAATATTGCACAATAACTATAAGAATCAATCAGAGGAAGTCAGAAAAGATTAGGAAGAGAGATTAGATAAGCAACTCAAAGAAACAATGGGAGGACATATGTATGGCTCCCAAACATAGAACTAAGTCTAGAAGATTTAGAATTTTTTTCTTGGATGTGTTTGCATAGGTACTTTCATACCTCAAGCAGACGCAAGATTTTTTCCTCATGTAGATGGAAAATTATTAACTCTCCAAGTGATGTAGACATCCTACAGAAAAGCCTCACTGAGACCAATGACTGGTGTCAAAACCATGGCCTTAACCTTAACGCCAAAAAATGCGTAGTAATCCCCTTTGGGAAAAAACTCAGTTCTCACTAATTACCACATCGATGGGAGCCCACTGAACACTGAAGGCGTTATAAGAGATCTGGGGACACAGGTTGAAAACAACCTCTCCTTCAACCACCACATTGCCACTGTGGTCAGAAATTCTTTCTATGTGGCACATGTCATTACCAAGGGGTTTGCATCCAGGAAGAAAGAGGTCATCATCTCTCTCTACTCTCCCCTCACTAGGCCAATCGAGTATAATGCCTCATTTGGCATGTACCTCACTAGACATGCAACAGCTGGAAAGGCCACAAAAGTACCTCACGAAGAGGATCCTAGGTCTTAAACACATGTCCTACATGGACAAACTCAAAAAACTCCAGCTATTCTCTGTCTCATATAGTCTACTAAGAAGCGATCTCTGCTTAACTTACAAAGTCATGTCTGACCCAGCTCTGTTAGAAATGCTACATATATAGAAATTCCAATCCCTCCGCACCGCACGCTCCAGAGACCTCAACCTCATTACCACAATCAACAGAACATGCTGGAAGGACAGGTTCATAACCCACAGATTGCCCATGCGTTGGAATAGACTTCCAATACATGTCAAGCAGAGCATCTCACTGGCCCTCTTCAAGAGAAATATTGATGAGTGGATGGGAAATAGAAAGCTCACCCCAGGGATCACTCCAACGGCTCTACTTGATAGAGGCACTGGGAACTAATGTCGGGCGGCATGATGCCAGGGCACTTATACTGATTAGGCTTGTAAAAGCTCCAGGGCCATTAGCCTAGTACACACCTATGAAATACCGGACGTGTGATGGGGAAGAAAACGGTACCTGGGAACATATGTTTTCAGAGTGTAATGAGCTGTTAGACTTTAAAAATTCCCTACAGAATACTTTGCCAGGAATATTGGGCGAGTAAATGAGAATAACTAAGGACATTTTTTTTTTAGCTGGGATACAGGATCTACATTCACTAGACATTGTGAGACCTTGTTAAGTTTAAATCTGGTGGCTGTCAGAACAGTTATTACTAGAAAATGTAAATCGAAGTCTAAACCAACCATACTTGAAGTAGTGAATAATGCAACAGAGATAAAAGAACAGGAAGTGGAATGTTTAGAAAATGGTAGGAGAAAGTTAAATAGAAAATAGAAATTGTGGGAATAATACATGCAGCAAAATGTTCTGGAGGAGGAATGAAGTTTAACAGAAGGCAGGAAATGAACAATTTGCGTAATGTTGAATTGATTATATTGTATAGAAGATTATATGTGATGTATAATGTAAAATGATATTGACAGATGTTCAGGCAATCTATGCATGAAATTAGAACTTTTAGCAATAACCTTTGGATATTCAAAGTTCCACTATAACATTTACGGAAAAATATTACACTGTACTCGAATCACAAACCAGTTCAAAATATCCTAACAGTTTATGCACAAACCTCCTGCATGAGGATCCCTCAAAAAAGGATATGGAATTAAACTGAGTCACAGTTACTACTAATGACTGAAAAGCTGCAACAGCTGAAAGCTTAAGCAAGAGATGACTTAGAGGTACAATTACTGTGAGATAGATATGAATGGAAATAAACATTTTCATCCTCTGAATAATCAATATTTTCCACCAAAAGAAGAGTTATCCTGTGTATAAGGACTGTTATTTAAGGATAACAAAGTTATTCCTATGCAATTACACAACCAAATACTGACAAAAATACACAAACTGAACCCAAGTACGACAAAAAGCAAGTAAAAGGCACGTGATGCCATATAGTAGCTGGATATGTATGTGCATACTGAGCAAGTGATTCAAAATCTTGTCATTTTTGTCATGTTCAGGAAACAGAACCAAAAACGAATTTCTCACTAAATTTCTTCTCTGCTATGGTTAATATTGGGCACTGATTTATTTCAGCATATAAATCTCCATGATTTGCTTTCTGTGAATTAGCATTCAAAGTACCTTGAAGTACAGTTAAGAAATACTACTGCACAATCAGCAATTATGGTTCTGAAGTCTATATTCTTGAGACATGGCATATCACAAGAAGTGGTGTCTGACAAATGACCACAGTTTTTTCAGTCACAAAGCTCAAGACAATGCATGCAAAATCACTGGAGTTCACCTACATTAAGAGTCCATGATACAGTCAGTCAAATTAGCCAGGTGGAAAAAGTAGTTATGTACTCACCATAGCATTCCATGTTTGTTGCCCATCTCGCCATTCATTCTTACAATGATGGGTTCGGAGCCGATCCTCGGCTCCGACACAGCCAAATACTTAGCTGAAAGTCTCAAACCTGGCTCGTGGCAAGAAGGTATCCCACAATGTAGTGGTGCAATTCCCCAGATCTTGTTTGCTGCTAATATTGAACGATATGTACACTATATACATATCTACAAACATATACATATAAACATATGTATATGTTTGTAGATATGTATATAGTGTACATATCTACAAACATATACATATAAACATATATCCAAGTCCATACCATATGTACTGGAAGGAGAAACAAGCTGAGACAAAGAACTCTTGAAAATAGTAAAAAAATCTATCAGGTCCACAAGGAGTCTTTGGCAGGGGGAAGGAGGGAGGGTTCGTAAGAATGAACGGCGAGATGGACAGCTAACATAGAACGTTATGGTGAGTACATAACTTCTTTATGTTATGTTGCCCTATCTCGCCTTCATTCTTACAATGATGGGACAGTGTCCGTAGCACCTTTTCCCTGGGTGTCTCACGGGAGTACACCTTTAAACACAGTGGAACCAGAGGATGCCCTGTCCCTGGAGGCCAAATCTACTTTGTAATGAGTGATAAAAGTATGTGGAGTAGACCAAGTAGCAGCTGCACAATTATCATCCATGGGAATTCTGGCTTGAAAAGCAGATGACGTAGCCACTGCTCTAGCGAAATGAGCCTTCACTTTGAAAGGTAAATCTTTGGGATTAGAGTTATAGATGAATGTAATACAATTTGAAAGCCAATTGAAAAGAATAGTTTTTGAGTCTCAGGATCCTTTTTTTGCATCAGAGAAGGATACAAATAATTGGTCAGATTTTCTAAAGTCTTTGGTCCTATGCAAATAGAATCTGAGTTGTCTATGCACGCCCAGTTGATGTAATTTGTACGCTGCCTTGTTACTATGATTAGGAAAGAACACTGGAAGTTCTATAGATTGGTTTATGTTGTTTGGAGAGGTAGAAAGGATGGGTTTGTATGTAAGGATACCCTATCCTTATGAAAAATCAAATATGGTGGTTTAATAGAAAGAGCTTGCAATTCTGACACCCTTCCAGCAGAAGTTATAGCCACTAGAAACAAGGCCTTCTAGGAAAGGAACTTGAGGTCAGAAGATGAAGAGGACTCAAAGGGGGGTAATGTGAGATGAGACCAAACAAAATTTAGATCCCAAGGAGAAAGGGGTTCCTTAAAGGGAGGTCTTAATAAGGAAAGCACCTTTTAAAAAGGCTCTACACAACCTATGTGATTATTAACTTGGAAGTAGACTCACCAATGTGAAAATTTGAAATTGCAGCAAGTTGAACCCTGATGGTTGCTGCAGCTGAGCCTTTTTGAAACAGTTCCACCAAAAATTCCAAAGTAGAATGGATAGGTGCAGAAAAAGGATCAATGTTCCTGCCTTGAGCCCAAAGGGAAAACCTCTTCCATTTATTAGAATACAGTTTTCTAGTGGAAACTTTGTGCGAGGACATTAAGATATGTCTAACTGTAGGAGCGAAATTGGGAAGCCTGGCTAAATTGGGAAGTGGAGCAGGTAAGCTGTCAGTTTTAGGGTGTGGAGACAAGGATGAAGCTCCCCTGACATATGAGTCTGCAGATCTGGCACTGGGTCCAGAATACAAGGCTTCTCCTTAAGATGAGGCCAAAGGAAGGGGAACCCAACTTGGCGAGGCCAGTAAGGAGCAATGAGAATTATCCTGCTTCCCAAGCATTGTCCTTTCTGAATTACTATGTGTATGAGAGGAAACGGTGGAAAGGCATATAGAAGTCCCGAGGGCCAATCGTAAGCAAGAGCATCTCTACCATAATCCCCCCTCTGGGGGAGACACCGAAAGTAGTTGCTGCACTTGGCATTCATGGGAGTGGCAAAGAGATCGCAGCAAGGCTGTCCCCACGTTTGGAAAATCATTTCCACTACATTGTGATTGAGACACCACTCATGAGGCATTAGGATTGCTCTGCTCAGCTTGTCCGCTATCACGTTGGACTTCCCCGGAATGTGCATTGCAATTAGAAAGCACTGGGAAGAAACTGCCCATTGCCACACTCATAGGGCTTCTCGACAAAGGGGGTAAGATCTGGTTCCCCCTTGCTTGTTTATGTACTAAACCACAGACATATTTGTCTGACTATATCGCAACAGTCCCTAGAGAGTCTTGAACTGCTTGCAATGCAAGAAGCACTGCTCTCATCTCTAGAACATTTATATGCAAGTGAGCTTCATGTTCTTGCCATGTACCTTAGACTGTTCTTCCCAGATAATGCCCCCCTACCCTATCTGGGAAGCGTTTGTGGTCACTGTAGCTATTGGCTGATGTGGAACAAAGGGTCTGCCTATTGTCACATGAGTGGAGTGCATCCACCATCTTACGTCGTTCTTGCAAGATTCCATTATTCTGATCAGATGAGACATCGGAAGCTTTTGAAGTGACCATTGGGAGAATAATAGCTACTGAAGGATCCTCATGTGCATTCTTACAAGAGGGACCAGTGTAATCGTGGAGGCCATTGTTCCTAGTAATTGTAGAATCATCTTTGCTTTCACTTTGGACTTGGGAAGGAAGTGAAGTATCTGCTGTCTGAGTGCTATAAAACTCTTTCTTTTGGAAGACATGCTACCATAGATGAAGTGTCTAGATCTGCACCTATGAATGTAATATGTTGACAAGGCAACAAGGCAGATTTTTGAAAGTTTACTGTAAAGCCCAGCTGACCACAGATGTCCAAAATTGTAGATGCTTGGTGGTGGCAGATAGGAGCCAGTCATCTAGACAGGGAAACGCACGGAATCCTTGACGTCTCAGGTGAGCCGTGATTACTGCCATACATTTGGTGAACACTCTGGAGGCTGTAGTGAGACCAAAGGGCAGAGCTCTGAACTGGTAATGGCTGGCTCCCAGCCGGAAGTGCAAGTACCTTCTTGATGTCCTGTCCATTTTTATGTGATAGTAAGCATCTTTAAGGTCTATTGAGCACATCCAATCGTCTTTCCCTAAAAAGGGAAGTAGAGACTGCAGTGTCACCATTCGGAACTTTGACTTCTTGACAGAATCATTTAACTTGCTTAGGTCTGATATGGGCCTCCAGTCCCCTGTTCTTTTTGGCACCTAAAAGAATCTTGAGTAAGCTCCGAATCCTATTTGGTCTGCGGGGACTTCTTGGATGACTCTTTTGTGGAGCAACTTTTGAATCTCTATAATTGCTTGTTCTCTTAGATTGGGTGGAACATCTGGGATTGTTTTGGTCTTTGGGACAGGGTTGGAAAAAGGGATGGAGTATCCTCTGGATATTATATTTAGTGCTCATTTGTCGTTTGTGATATTTTGCCAGGCTTCTGGGTACACTGATAAACGTCCCCGGACTGCCTCCAGAGTATAGCAGTCGGGCATCCTTTCAGGAGTGCTGATAAGGGCGTCCGTAAAAGGAATCACGGTCGCCCTGGTTTTGCAGGCCCCCTCTGCCTCTGGGGCATCTACCATTATTACCTCCCCCTCTGCCCCTGGGGAAGGCATCACCCCATGCTTTCTGGAAAAATCTCTGGTTCATAGGTTCATACTAGGCTATATGCCCAAAGGCATTTATAAGCCTAGCCCATAGTTATGTGGCTTTCGCCACCCCTTTAGTTTGAATAAAACTATGCCTATTATTTTCCTGTGCCTCTGTCAAGCAGTGACACTGATGTAATCCTTGGGGTATATCTGCGATCTCCCATCCATTGGTCAAGATTCCTCTTGAACAAGGCCAGCGAGGTGCTCTGCCTCACATGTACTGGGATTTTGTTCCACAGCATAGGGAGTCTCTGGGTGATGAATCTGTCCCTCCAGCACGTTCTATTAATAACCGTGTCAAGGTTTAAGTTTCCCGCCCTTGTTGTTCTGAGGGATCTAGATTTTTTGAGGTGAAGCATATTCATCAAATCTGGGTTTGACATGGCCTTATATGTCAGGCACAGGTCACCTCTGAGCAAGCGGTATGAGACTGAATAGAGCTGGAGTTCTTTCAGTCGGGCAGCATAAGACATATTTTTGAGACCCTTTATCCTTTTGGTGAGGAACTTTTGGGGCCTTTCCAGCTGCTGCAGGTGTTGGGTCAGATACATTCCGAATGGGGCATTGTACTCAATCATAGGTCTAATGAGTGATGAGTACAGGGGGACGACGACCTCCCTTGATCTAGATGTGAATCCCTTCATGATCAGGTGGGCAATGTAGAAGGTTTTCCTAACTACTTTAGCAACATGAGTGTCAAACAAAAGGCTACTGTCAACCTGGGTCCCCAGGTCCCTGATGACTTCTTCTGTGCTCAGTGGATTGCCACCTATATGGTAGCTAGGGGTAACCTTGTTTTTCCGAAGGGTATGACTATGCATTTCTTGGCGTTTAACTTTAGGCCATGGCTCTGGCACCAGTTATCCGTTTCTGTGAGGCCCTTCTGAAGGATATCTGTGTCAGATGTGTTTTCGACTATGGCCCAGTTTGCAGTCATCTGCAAACTTTGTCAGCCATAACCCTCCTGTGTTTGCTTGTACTTCAGAAAAGTAGATGCCGAACAAGAGTGGACCCAGGACTGAGCCCTGTGGGACACCACTTGTGACAGGCTTTGAGTCTGACATGGCTCCAGCAACTCTGACCCTGTGGGTTCTGTCACTTAGCCAGTTTGCAACCCATCTTGTGATGTATGGGTTTACATTCAAGCTGATGAGTTTTTCGATGATACCTGAGTGGGGTATTGTGTCGAAGGCCTTTGCCAGGTCAAGGTAGGCTGTATGGACTGCCTTTCCCTCATCAATGGCCTTGGTGACTGTTTCGAAAAAGTCAACCAAGTTTAAAAGGCATGATCTGCCTTTGACAAAGCCAAACTGGGTTGGATCCAAAGTCTGCAAGTTCCCTTTGTCTTTATTTATGAGTTCCATTATGATCCTCTCCATGGCTTTGCAGATAAGGCTTGTCAAGCTAATGGGACGGTAATTTCCAGGGTCGGTGGAGGCACCGCCCTTGTGAAGTGGGACCACAGTTGCTGTGCGCCACTCCTTGGGTACGTATCCTGAGGTGAGGCTAAGATTAAACAGCTGTCCTAACTGCGGGTTTAATTCCTCATTGAGTTAAGTGGAGCACACAGCCGAGGACACCATCCGGTCCCATGGATGCTGTGTTTTTTGCCTTGGAGAGAGCAGTTCTCACCTGGGCGTTGGAGATGTTTGGGGGGCTACAATCCTCTGGTATAGATATCTCTCCGTTTGGGGAGTTTGCACTGAACCTGTCAGCCAGTATGTTGGCAATGTGTGTAGGTTCAGTAATCTTCACATCATTTTGAACTAATTCTGAGCATATCTGGGAGTTTCCTCCTAGGTTTCTAACATAGCTAAAGAAGGCCTTATGATTGTCTTTTGAGTCCTTGGCGATTTTTCTCTCAAAATTTGTCTTGGATGATTTTATGAGAGCTCTTAGTTTTTTACTTATAATGATCAAAGGTGTCTTACCTTTCAAGGATTTTGCTCTATCTTGTAGTAGCTTCCTCCTTTTGTTATAGAGCTTGTTTATGGCTGGGGTCCACCAGACTGGACGCTTGCCTTTGGTACAGAGAGTCTTAGTTTTGTTTGGGATTGCCTGATCCATGCAGTCCTGTAGGTGCTGGTAGAAGGCATTTGTAAGTGATTCAGCGGTTTGAGTAATGTTTACCACTGGCTCAGGGGCCTTAAAGGAGACCACACTAGTTTTTAGAAGTGTGAAGTCGGCTTTTGAGAAGTTTTTCACTGTGGTCTTTTTATTTCAGGTGGGGCGGGATGAGGACCTCCAGCGAGATTAGTTTATGATCTGATCTCACCAGTGAGGGGTATACTTCTGGTGTTGAACATTGTGATCCCATGTTCGTGATGATGAGATCAAGTATGTTTTCTCCTCTTGTGGGGATGGTGACTAGTTGTTCCATGGCATTTGAGTTTATGAACTCCAGGAACCTTTGGGCTAGAGTGTTTGGGCTTGAGTAGTGTTCCCAGTCTATATTAGGGTAGTTGAAGTCACCTAGTATGATGGTGTTTGGAGATACATTTATCCCCTCCAGTGTTTTCAGGAAGGCCATGTGAGGTTTCTGAGTTTGAGAGGGTGGCCTGTAACATGCTACAAATTGCAGAGCAGTCTTGCCTATGGTTAATTGCACCTGGATGGTCTCCGATGCATCGTTTGCCACCAACCTTGAGGTGTGGGTGTCCTTTATGAATATGGACACCCCTCCTTTCTTGGTGTTGTCCGGATTTTGGGGCGGAACGCATGATATGAGGTGAAACCTGATAGTGCTGGGGTGCTCTCAGGAGCCTTGAACCAGGTTTCTGTCATAGCACAGATATCGATGTTCTCCATACTGAGAAGGGCCTCGAGTGCGTGCATCTTGAGATTGAGACTTCTGGCATTGAGCAGCATTACCCTTAGTTTTTTTCCTTTTTTGTGTTCTAGGGTGGTAGGTTTAGAATTTGAGCCTTGCCTAAAAAAGGCACTATGGGGTGGCAAGAGCCTTTGCCAATATCCGAAGCCCAGAGGTGACAGGTGCAAGCCGTCCCTTGAAGAAACAGCGTGGCTTGTCCAGCATGTCATCCCAGGCAGACAGGCATTGGATCCCCTTTGAATGACACCAGAATTTAAGCCAATTATTAAAGCTGATCATCTTATCACTGTATTGTGGCATCATTCTAGGTGAAGGTAGGATACTGCTCAAGGTCAGGGTCATACCTGCCTGGGCTACATAATCAGAGAGCTCCTCAACGTCTCTTTTCATGTAGTCCAAGGAGATACGTCTCAGGTCGTTGACACCAGCGTGGACAATGACTGAGTCGTACTTGTACCTGCTGTTGAGAGACCTGAGTGCTTGCGTTATGTGGCGGATTCTAGCGCCCGACAGGCAGCTTACTGTGACCTTCTCCTTACTCAGTCTGGTGAGCGGGACATCAGTGTGTCTGACTATGGAGTCACCAATGATGAGTGTGTCTGGCATTGTGTTTGGCCTTAAGGGCTGTGACTGTTTGACACTCTGACTGTGTGGTCTATGTGTTGCATGTATTGGGTCCTGAGGTGGTAGTTGTTTGGGTGTCTGCTTTGGTGGCCTCTGCTGTTTTGGTAGATTTTTGATCAGAGCCTCCGAGTATGTCTTTGTGTGATTATGTGTATGATTTGAAGTTGTGATGGTACTATGTGTGACTGGGTATGTAGTGTGTGTGGTTACCTTCTCTTCCTGTCTGGTCTTGCCAGTCCTATGTTGAGAGAGCTCAGCCTCCAGTTTGGCCGTATAGTTTCATCTCTCACATGTATTTGTGTTTTGTGGGAGAAGGAGAGGATTGTCTGTGTACATGAGGCAATTGCAACATTGCCTCAATATTCCCAGGTTCACCAGTTGAGCAGGAGAGGACACTAGCAACTGATCCCTCGACATACTAGAAGTAATAGATAAAAAAACTTACAGAGGACTCCGGGGGATGTGGGTTCTAGGCTGGGTGGGTACTATCTATAATAAAAGTGCTTTATCAAGGTGCAAGTACTGTAGGAGTAAGTGCTAGGCTTTACAGATAGAGAATAGTCTACTTGGGAATCAAGTAGAGATGAACTTTTTCGTTATAGGATACGCTGGTTAGATCAGCAGTACAGTTCGAGGAAGGTAGTTTTAAGGGAAAATTTGAAGAGTGGAATTTAGGTAGCCAGAATAGTTTAACCGCCGCTGCTCTTGTGTGCAACAGTGGCAACTCCGTGCTAACGCGTGCTTTATAGCAGGGGGCTGGAAAAAACAGGAAATGACCCAAAATGGCCAACAAATTACTAGTTGCTGTCTCTAACCACTCCTCTGAGGACAAACAAGCAGCTCAGTACTCCCCACTCCCACTGGTGAGTAAAGAAACTACCTCTGGCCACACAAGAAAATGGAGGAACACAGGAACCAAATACAAAGCCCAGGGATCAGCAAAATCTGATCACTGGAACAACTAGCTAGGAAAGTTTAGGAAAGAAGTATTTTTTGGGTTTTTTTTTTAGTTTTTTTGCAAACAGACAGAAAAAATGCAGTAAATGCTTTGTTTTTCGACTAAATTGCTATCAAAGGCTGGTACACTTGAGTGTATTAGCCTGTTTGTTACTTTTAAGCAAAACTTTAGCCAACAAGTGCAATCAACAATTTAAGCACAGAGAAACAGGAAAATCAGGTAATAAAACAGTAATATAGGCACAAACAGTAGTCAAAAAGCTCAAAAGATCGAAAAATGCAAAATAAAATGTTTAAAAAATACTTATAATCAAGAAAGTCGCTTTTTCTGCTCTCTGCTGGCTTAGGAACTCTGCAGGGGACCACAAGGAGCTATGCCAAGTTCTCTAATGCCAGAAAAGCCCGCCAAAGCGTGCTTTATAGCAGGGGGCTGGAAAAAACAGGAAATGACCCAAAATGGCCAACAAATTACTAGCTGCTGTCTCTAACCACTCCTCTGAGGACAAACAAGCAGCTCAGTACTCCCCACTCCCACTGGTGAGTAAAGAAACTACCTCTGGCCACACAAGAAAATTGAGGAACACAGGAACCAAATACAAAGCCCAGGGATCAGCAAAATCTGATCACTGGAACAACTAGCTAGGAAAGTTTAGGAAAGGAGAAGTATTTTTTTGGGTTTTTTTTAGTTTTTTTGCAGACAGACAGAAAAAATGCAGTAAATGCTTTGTTTTTCGACTAAATTGCTATCAAAGGCTGGTACACTTGAGTGTATTAGCCTGTTTGTTACTTTTAAGCAAAACTTTAGCCAACAAGTGCAATCAACAATTTAAGCACAGAGAAACAGGAAAATCAGGTAATAAAACAGTAATATAGGCACAAACAGTAGTCAAAAAGCTCAAAAGATCGAAAAATGCAATCTCTTGAACCACATCTTTCCACTCTTCTGGCCTTTAGGATAAGGTCTTGAAGGTACAGAAAAACGTACTCCAACAGCAGACAGAGTTTTCCCTTCCTGCTCGCACCCGGTTAAAGTGTCTTTTACTTTGGGTCCAAAGAGTGAGGAACCATCAAAAGGGGCATTAGTAAAGGTAGACTTAAAGGGCTCTACAAAGTTGCACAAGCCCATCCAGGAGTGTCTCCTAAGGGAAACTCCAGGACTCGCTGCCCTGCTTGCTCCACCTGCTGCATAGGATATGAGCCTCATGGAGGAGTTGACAATGGAATTTAAGGTGGACAGCTGGGAGACCACCTTCTCATTCACCCACACAGCTAATGAACCTTGTACAGTATCTCCTAGCTCTTTCTGGAGATCTCTTTGTAGCCTTATAAAGTGGGATAAGTAGTTCAGCGATGACAGTGAGAAAGTCGCTGAAGAAAAGACATGCTTTTCTGTATCTGTCCATCGTTCCAGAGTCTTTATTCAGAGGATGAACAGATGAAGTCTCTGCAAGTTCCTTCTTGGTGGCTATTGCCACCACCATAGCATCTACAGGTACTCCCTTGGTTAGAAAATCCTTGCCTGCAGGAGCTGACAAAAATTTGTTTGGCCTCCGACGGACCGGTTCTGTAGTGACAGGTGACTCCCACGCCTTTCGAGTAACCAGGTCCATTAGCTCATCGAAAGGCGGAGACACCCAGGAGGCTGAAGGCTGAGACCGAAAAGCCTTCATGTACACTGACTCTTCATCAGAAGGGGAGGTGGCCTGCCAGCCGCCTCTTTCCTTGAGGATCTCTAGAATATCTGCAAATGAGATGATATCAGAGAACGACCGTTGGGACCCTTTGGACTCATCGAGGTCAGTGTCTGAAGTGATGGACTCATCTGGGGAGTCAACATGCTTCCTCTTGCAGGTTCTCTTGCGAGATGGCTCCTCAGAAGGATATTATGGGGAGGCCACGGAGAAGGGTTTGTCCAATGGGGGATCCTAAGGCTCTAGATCTCTGCTGTCCTGTGGAATGGGTGGTGCTGAGACAGTAGCCGGTGCCTTAGGGGGACGAGTACTGGTATCCTTCTGTGGTGCTGAACAGATAGACAACACACTCCTCATCAGTTCAAAGGCAGATCGCACCAGCTCCGTAGACTCCCCCGGCTCTGAGGAGACAGAGGAAGGCAACAGAACCAGCAAGATCGGACCCGAGGCCAATGTGGGGAGCCAAGCTAACCCAGGCCTACGTTCCGAAAGGTAGACTCTGCACCAAAGATGGGTCAGAGAACCACCAGGGCCGACCAGGGAACACCGGCGCCAAGAGAATCGGAGCAGATGTTGGCTCTGTGAACACTGAAGGATGTCCCAGCACCGGCGGGTCCACAGTAAGTGATACCAAGCACCCCGGCTCTGAAATACCAGCTTGTCTCGGAGGAGGAACAACAGTGGGTACTACAGTAGGCTCCGAAACCAAATGGGTGGGAGCCAAGAATAATTTAGTCAGTGCCAGCGACTTCAGGGGTCTGCACACCACCCGTTCCACATCATCATCCGATAAGCTCTTTGTAGACCTGGAAGATAGGGAAGGAGAGCGAGACCTATGACGGATTGGCGATCTCAACATCTGAGAAACTGATGAAATATCAATGGACCGGCTCCGAGTGGAGGTATCTTGCAGCTCCGAAGGCTTTGGAGCTGAAGTACCAGGCCTATCAACCAAAAGGACTTACGATGGCTCTGAGGACAGTGGAGCTGAGGAAGTGGTGGCCTTTGAAATTTTAGGAAGTCTGACTGGCGGCTCGACTGAGTCAATGTAGCAGGTGAATGTCTTTTCTGAGACTTATCCTTTTTAGAGGACGGAGACAAAGAAGAGGAGGAAGAAGAAATATGGATGGCTTCCTCAAAAGAAGGCTTTAAGAGCCCTTTTAGAATCAACTTGTTTCTCCTTTCCTTAAGTACTTTAGTACTAAAAGAATGACAAAAGGTGCAGTCTTCTTGGAGATGAATGGCAACAAGGCAATAAACGCATATAACATGTCCATCCCTGATGGACATTTTTTTTTAGCACTTCTGATATTTCTTACAGACTGAAGGCTTATGTTCTCTCTCTTTTTGGTCTTTAGACATTGTCAAGGTAAGACCCAAAAGGCGACAGTAACAACAAGAAAAAATTACCTAAGACTAATATAGCTAAAGCTACACCAAAAGTTACTACAGAACAACACAAAGAGCGACAACCAGGGGAGAAAACATAGAACCTCTAACTCAAACGGTTCTATTTTTTTGACAATACAAGACAATGAGACACTACAAGCCCTCTTACTTAAATGAGCAAAAAGCTCTCTAATTTAAACGAGCTATAGAGAGACCAACAGACGAACAGCAGCCACTACACTGGATAGCAAAAGGGGCCTACAAAGCGATGGCAAAAGCCGTGCTAAATAGGAAAATACTATCACTGCCTAACAAAGAGGCACAAGTTAAATCTAATAAGATAAAAGCTATATATATATATATATATATATATATATATATATATATATATATATACATACATACACAAATATAAAAAGAAGTTGCGTCTTACCATAACGTTCCATCTGTATTGTTGATCCTAGTTCAGTCATTACACATGGGTATCGGTTCTGACCTCGGAACCGAGCCGGCCATTTTCCAAGCTCGCGTCAGCTTCAAACTCTCGAGCTAAACTCTTACTGACAATCCGCCTCTCCCTGTTACCTCAGATTGAGTTTCCAAGTCAAAGAAAGTAGAGGCTACCTCTGGTCAAATAATTTAAGAGAACCAGATGGTGAGATCCACTAGAAACCACAGGAGGGGGAAGGAGGGAGGGTCGTAATGACTGAACGAGGATCAACAATACAGATGGAACGTTATGGTAAGACAACTTCTTTATCTGATATTGTTAATCCTCGTTCATTCCTTATGCCTGAAACAGAGTCCCCAGCTACCTCTATTCCTGGGAGGCTCTCATGGAAGGACATTCCTGAGCAACACAGAATCGAAAGATGCTCTTCCCCTGGAGGCCAAACCCAATTTGTAATGATTGATGAAGGTATGAGGTGTAGCCCAAGTTGCAGCTGCACAGATGTCATGTAAAGAAGCTCTGGCATGGGAGGCAGCAGAAGTTGCCACCGACTTTGTTAAATGAGCTTTCATGGTAGTAGGATACGAGATATTACGTTGTGTATAAATGAAGGTCACACAGTCCTTCAACCATCTAGCTAATGTGACCTTAGCAACAGCAGATCCTAATCTAGGTCCAGAAAAGGCCAAAAATAACTGGTCAGATTTACGAAAGGGTTTAGTCCTGTTTAAGTAAAAACGGATTTGCCTGTGGATATCTAGGGTATGTAGGCAATACTCTCCTCTGTTTGAATGATTGGGAAAGAAAACTGGCAATTCAATGGCTTGATTAATGGACATTTCAGAGAACACTTTAGGCAGAAATGATGGATTAGTTCTCAGAGACACTCTATCTCTATGAAAAATCAAGTATGGACTCTTGATACATAAAGCTTAAAGCTCATAAATACGTCTGGCAGAAGCAATGGCGACCAAAAACAAGGTTTTCCATGACAAATACTTGAAGTAGCAAGAAGAGGCTGGTTCGAAAGATGACATTGTTAGAGCTTGTAGACCTAATGATAAATCCCATGGTTGATTAGCTTCTCTAAAAGGTGGCGTCAGATGATTCACACCTTTTATGAAGGTCTTGCACAATTTATGGGACATAAGAGAGGAATCTTGGACACCCTCAAGAAAATTAGAAATTGCAGCCAAATGAACTTTAATGGTAGAGGCCGACAGACCCGATTGAAAAAGGTCTGCCAGATAGTCTAGTATTATCGACACTGGTGCTGAAAAGGGGTCTAACTTGTTTATCTTTCAGCCAACAGGTAAATCTTTTCCACTTGCTAAGATAAGTAATTCTAGTGGAAGACTTATGAGAAGCAATGAGAATATCACGTACTGGTAAAGAAAGATCATTCTGCCTGGCAATCAAGGGAATTGGAGTAGCCAAGCCATGAGCTTCAGGCTGTTCAAGTTGGGAAGACGCAGGTTCTGTGGATGTGAGATCAACACCGGGGTTCGATGGAGAATCCATGGTCGATCTAGTAGGTGAGACCAAAGGAAGGGGAACCAAATCTGTAGAGGCCAATATGGTGCTATGAGGATCACCTTGCTCTTCAACCGACGGGGCTTTCTTCAGAAACTGGGGAATGAGGGGAAAGGGTGGAAATGCGTAAAGAAGACCAGAGGGTCAATTGTGGAATAGACCGTCCCTGGGTGACTGTCCTGGAGGGGGAATCAGGGCAAAGTAGTTGCTGCATTTGTAGTTGGTCGGGATGCAAAGAGGTCGCAGCAAAAATGGCCCCAGTGGTGTAAGATCTCCACCGCTATCAAGGGATTCAGGGACCACTCGTGAGGTTGAAGAATGCACCTGCTGCGTCTGTCTGCTATCACGTTGGAACTCCCGGGAATGTGCCTTGCTAGAAGAAAACCGTTGGTAGCCATCGCCCATTGCCATATCCTCATGGTCTCTTGACAAAGGGGGTAAGATTTGGTTCCACCTTGCTTGTTGATGTACCAGACCACCGCCATGTTGTCTGATTGAATCGCAATTGTCCCAGATGGCAGCAGGGGATGGAATACTTGCAACGCCCGAAGCACCGCCCTCAGCTCTAAAACATTTATATGCAGATGGGCCTCCAGTTCGGACCAAGTGCCTTGGACTGTCTGTCCCTGACATAGCCCCCCCCCCACCCCATCAGGGAGGCATCCGTGGTCACTGTGGCCTTGGGTTGCTGGGGGGAGAAGGGGCAAGACCATTGGGAGAGATTGTGTGTCATCCACCAATTTAAATCCTGTTTGCACCTGTGGCTTACTCAAATCATGGCTGAAAGAGGATGCTGAAAAGGATATCATTGGGTGAGCAGTAGCCATTGTAGAAGCCTCATGTGAAACCTGGCCAGGGGAACAATGGTGATGGAGGCTGCCATGGAACCCAACAGTTGTAGAACCGAGTGAGCCGTGGATTTTTCCTTTGAAACGATTGGAATTAGTTGTTGCTTTATCCTTAGAATTCTGTGCTTTGGAATAGCAGCTTTGCAGTTTTTTGTGCCCAAGATAACCCCTATGAATTCTGTCGACTGAGATGGGGTGAGATTGGATTTTTGCCAGTTTATTGTTATGCCTAGCCTTTGAGCAGCGAGGACAGAGTATGCCAGGGCTTTTTCCAGTAGATGTCTGGTGGGGGCGGAAATGAGCCAGTCGTCTAGGTATGGAAACACACCTGGAATCATTGAAGTCGCAAGTGAGCTGTGACAACTGCCATGCACTTTGTGAACACTCTGGGGGCTGTAGAGAGTCCAAAGGGCAGTACACTGAACTGGTAGTGACTGGCTCTCAACACGGAAGCTCAGAAATCTTCTTGATGGCCTGTCCACCTTTATGTGGTAGTACGCATCTTGAAGATCTATACAGCACATCCAATTATCTTTTTCCAAAAGTGGGAGGATAGACTGTATTGTGACCATCCGGAATTTTTGTACTCTCACAAACTTGTTCAATACACTGAGATCCATAATTGGTCTCCAGTCCCCGGTTTTCTTTGGCACCAAAAATAGTCTTGAGTAGAATCCGGATCCTATCTGGTCTGGAAGGACTATTTGGATGACTCTCTTTCTTAGCAGCTTTTCTGTCTCTAGTGCTGCTTCTTCCCTTTGACTGGGTGGAACGTCGGGAAGATTTTTTTGAAGGGATGGGACAAAGATAGAAGGGGATATGATAACCTCTGGTTATAATCCTTTGTACCCAAGAATCGGTGGTGATGGTTAGCCAGGCAGAAGGGTACAAGGAGAAACGTCCCCCAACCACCTCCAGAGGAAAGGAGTTGGGCCGCTCTTCAGGAGCGCTGGTAGGATTGACCAGGGAATGAATCCCTGGAACCCTGGTTACGCAGACCCCCTCTTCCCCAAAAGGAGCGTCTTCCCTGTGAGTCTTCCCCTCTGCCTCTGGGGGAGAACTCGGCCTGTGTGTCACGGAAAGGACCCTGAGATTTCTTGAACCATATCTTCCCACTCTTTTGGTTTCGGGAGAAAGCACGTTGAGGGGAAGAATAACAGACACCTACGACAGAAAGGGTCTTACTATCCTGTTCACATCTGGCCAGTGTGCTTTTAACTTTGGGCCCAAACAACGAGGAGGCCTCAATGGGGGCATTAAGAAAAAAAGACTTAAAGGGTTCCGCGAAATTGCACAAGCGCATCCAGGCATGTCGTCTCAAGACCGCAGCTGAACCCGCTGCTCTAGCTGCTCCTTCTCATGCGTGAGATAACAGTCGCATAGATAAGTTAGATATAGATTCAATGGTGGCCAGCTGAGAGGCCACTTTGTAATGGACCTCATCAGACACGGCACCAGCCAAGGTTTCAGAGAGCTCAGAACCCAGATCCCTTTGAAGCCTGGTAAAATGTGCCATATAATTCAGGAACCTGACAGCAAAGGTCGCTGAAGCAAAGGTGCGCTTCCCTATCCTGTCCAGGGCCCGGGACTCTTTGTTAGGTGGATGGACAGTCTAGCTTTCTTCTTCTGCCAGATCCTTTTTTGTTGCGGCCGCCACCACCAAAGCATCAACAGGAAGACCTTTGAACCAATGGGGATCCGAAGCAAGAGGGGACAAGATCTTATCTGGCCTCCGGTGAATAGCTTCAATGGTATCAGGAGCCTTCCAAGCACGATGAGCCGGACAAGTTCATCGGCAGGTGGAGTAACCCAGGAGGTAGGGGGCCGGGCGCAAAAGGCCTGCAGGAACACAGATTCCTCAGAGGTCAGATTAGAGGGCTGCCAGTCACCTGTCTGTTTCAGGATTTCGAGGATATCATCAAAAGATACCTCAGAGGGTGACCGAGGGGATCCTTCCCCCCACATCGAAATCTGTGTCTTCGGTGAGGGACTCCTCTGTGGAGTCCATGTGCTTCCTCTTACACGAACTTTTCCGGTGGACCTCCTCAGCGGGAGAAGCTGGAGAAGACAGCGAAAAAGGGCATTCCTGAGGGAATATGTTCTGCGGCCCCTGTACCCGGTGTCCGCTAGGTGCGACTTGTGAAACCAGTGTACCAGAGGAGGGCGGAGGTATAGACAGTCCGGTATCGCCAGCAGCAGCGAAAGCCTTCTCCATCAGTTGGAAGGCTGGTCCACCCGAAGAGGAGTGCATATCTAGGACAGGGGTCACCCCTCCCCTAATGGCTCAGCCTGTTGACCCGGAGTCCCTGGATGGCTGTGGAGCAGCAAACTATGATGTCACAACCGACATCCTGGGTCATAGCAAAACTTTCCTGCCATGAAGGCAACTGCGGTTCCTTAGTGAGATCCATAAAGGGAACCGCAGAAAGGGAAGACTGTGCTATATCCATGGACTTCAAAGGCAATGAAGGAGGAGAATAAGAAGGGGTCTTTGGAGATGGGTGATCACCTCCCAGGGAAGAATAGTTCCTGAGGGGTGAGATACCTCTGGCCAAGAGTACCTGGTCCACAAGACGCAACACATCATGTTCGGAAAGGCTTCTAATGGACCTCACGAAAACTGAGGGAGAAACAGGCCTGTCCACAGAAAGGGCAGACTCGGTGCCCATCTCATCTGACTGCACTGAGCACGACGGTGCTGAGAGAGACTGGACTACTTTTGTCTGCAGCAAAGAAGTCATCGGTGCCAAGGTTATGGTCTGCACCGACACAGGGATTGGTGCCAAAGTGGTTGTCGGTGCCGAAGCTGGACCCAACAAAACTGGAGTCAACAATAAAGGCGTCGGTTCTGAGGAAGATCTCTGAGCCGACGCGGTCAAGGTCTGCGCTGACTGAACGGTCGGTGCTGATACAGTGGTAATAGTCTGAACAGAGGAGCACCTCGGTGCCGATATAAAGAAGGTTGCAGGAGAAGACGGAGCCAAAATCACTATAGAAGCCAAAGGCCTCGGTGCCGAAGGTCTAGGCACCTAAAGCACTGGGACTAACTGAGTGAGCTCCAGAGCCGAAACTTTAGCCTTTTTAGGTTTTGGTTGGTGGGAGTCCCCAGCCAGGGACAAAGGCAAAGATTCAGCCTTAGTAGGAACATCCAAGGTTTTCTTATGGGCTCTAGGAGGGGTTGAGGCCGCCGACCCAGAAATAGCCTCTGAAAAGGGAGATTTTAGAAGTCCCTTCAGTAACAGCTTGTTTTTCCTTTCCAACAAGGTTATATTAGAAAAGTTCTCACAAATAGTACAGGGTGGGTCAACAGACAAATGGGAAGCTCCCAAACAATAAACACACAGAGTGTGCATCAGAAGTAGGCAGTTTGTGTCCACAACCAGAACACCGCTTAAACCCCGGACTACCTTTCTTATCTGCCGTGACAGCAATGGTACAAGAGAGTACCCGAAGGTATAAGAGAAAAAGGAAAAGGATTACCAATGATGGTAGAGAGAGAATACCTCGCGGTAAAAGTGGTAAAGAAAGAAGCAGAAAAACTTGAAGAAATTATGTACGCTAGATGCGACAGTGTAAGACAATATGAACTTTTCTGACAGAAAAGTAATCTGTAAAAGTATTAAACAACAATTGACTGTACTTAGCTCAAGAGAAGTAGCTTGACACGACCAAATGGCAACGTGGCAAATGAAATCTGAGGCAACAGGGAGAGGGGGATTGTGGGTAACAGTTTAGCTCGAGAGTTTGAAGCTGACGGGAGCTTGGAAAATGGTCTGCTCGGTTCCGAGGTTGGAACCGATACCCATGAGTAAGGAATGAACGAGGATTAACAATATCAGATCAAGTTTTAGGCAAAGTAATATAAAAAATTGACAACTTAGCCACGGCCAAGATGAGCGCATCAAACCTCGTAAAGCGGCAAACGAGATCTGGGGAATTGCACCACTGCACTGTGGGATACCTTCTTGTCACGAGCCAGGTTTGAGACTTTCAGCTAAGTATTCGGCTGAGTCGGAGCCGAGGATTGGCTCCGAATCCATCATTGTAAGAATGAATGCAAGATAGGCCAACATAACAGAGAATGATTCACAAAGCATAATGATTTTTTTTTTTAATTTGCTGTGCATGTGGTGTGTTATGTATTACAAATTGTGAATAGAAATACACAATCACAAATGGTAGGGCTGTCAACAACATAACTTCTCATGGGCAAAAGATTGTGAAAAAACATTTGGCATCTTTTCCACCAATTTTTTCTAAGACAATACAGTTAACAGTAGAACTGCTGCTGAGCAGAAAAACTACAAAAAAATGCTTTAGCTTTAAAGGAACAGGAGATGGTAAGGATTGCTCAAGCCTCTGGTATGGGTTACTGTTCCAGAACAAACCACTGTAGCTGCTCATTCTAGCTGGCTTAACCTTACATTGTTCAATGAGCATGGATCGTGCTATCCCAAACAGAGCCAAGATGCTATCCTCCAAAAAAGGAAGCCAATCTGGTGGTCTTCTGCCATAAACAAACTCTACAACAGAAGAAAGAAACTGTTGCAAAAAAGAGTAAAATCCCATGATTGGAGGAACTCCCTGGTCAGCCTCAGCAAGAAGCTGAGATCCCTCAAAATCCTCCAAAGCTAGTTATGAAAACAAAATCGCCACTGATTCTAAAGACAACCACAAAGCATTCTATAGCTATGTGAAGAATCTCAATGGCAACACTCAGATCTGCTCTGACACTAAATATACAGAAACAACTGACATTGCCAACATCCAGGCAGATAGGTTCAGTGCTAACTTTACCCCCCCACCCCTAAAGAGCCCATCTTTATACGGGAAGAATGCAAAGTTCCTGTAATCACGGCTGCACAGGTAAAAACCTCACTCTCCAAAGCCATGGGACCTGACAACATCCCACGTTGCCTTCTACATGAACTACAGAATGAACTGGCACCCCACCTAAGTACCTTGTTCAATCATAGCCTGACCTCAAGCTTTGTGCCCATTGAATGGAGCACTGCGACAGTTATCCCACTCCACAAAGGGGGGGCCACAACAAACCCTGGGAACTACCGCCCCATTAGCCTGACGAGCCTGGTCTGCAAAGCCATGGAACGTATCATCATGGAACTCAAACAAAGACATTGGAGCTCTCCAAACTTTGGACCCCACA
The DNA here is from genome assembly GCF_019279795.1 of Protopterus annectens. Classification (NCBI taxonomy): domain Eukaryota; kingdom Metazoa; phylum Chordata; order Ceratodontiformes; family Protopteridae; genus Protopterus; species Protopterus annectens. Next base: position 326,901,743 of record NC_056747.1, read on the forward strand.
CAGTTCAGGTTTGTAAAAGGCAGATCATGTCTCCTAAACCTAATATACTTCTTTGAAGTAGTCACCAAAGCCATAGATGAGGGTAAGGTAGTTCACACAGCCTATCTAGATCTCGCCAATGCATTCAACACCATCCCCCACTCTGGAATTATAGATAAACTCACTAAACTAGGTATAAATCCCTATGTCACAAGATGGATTGCCAACTGGCTTACTGACAGAACCCACACTGTGAAAGTAGCAGACTCCAAATCAGACTTCAGACCAGTGACAAGTGGAGTACCACAGGGTTCAGTCCTGGGTCCCCTCCTGTTTGGTATCTACTTCCCTGAAGTACAGGCTAACATAGAAGGTCTTTGGCTAACTAAATTTGCAGATGACTGCCAACTATCAGCCATAATCAAAACTCCTAATGATGTGGACATTCTACAAAAGGGCTTCATTGAGACAGATGCCTGGTGTCAAAGCCATAGTCTCAAGCTCAATGCCAAAAAGTGCATTGTCATCCCCTTTGGTAAAAACTCTGTACCCATGAACTACCACATAGGCGGTAGTCTACTTAACACCGAAAGTGTGATAAGAGACCTTGGGACACAGGTGGACAGTAGTCACTCCTTTGATGATCACATCGTCACAGTGGTCAGGAAATCTTTCTACGTGGCACACCTCATCACAAAAGGTTTCTCATCCAGAAAAAAAAGAGGCCAATGTTCCCCTCTACTCATCACTCATTAGACCCATTATTGAGTGCAACGGCCCTTTTGGTATGTACCTCACAAGACATCTACAACTGGAAAGGCCACAAAAATACCTCACAAAGAGGATTACTGGCATCAAACAGATGCCTTACGCAGACTGTCTCAAAAAACTCCAGCTTTACTCCGTCGCATATCGCCTACTCAGAGGCGATCTCTGCCTAACATACAAAGCTATGTCAAACCCAGAGCTGTTGGACATGCTCCACTTAAAGAAATCCCAATCCCTCCAAGCTACACGCTCTAGGGACCTAAACCTTGTCACCACAATAAACAGAACATGCTGGAGGGATAGATTCCTGTCCCAGAGACTTCCCATACTCTGGAACAGACTACCTATGTCAAACAGAGCTCCTCATTAGCACTCTTCAAGAAAAATCTTGATGATTGGATGGGAGATAGGAAATTCACCCCGGGGATCACTTCTGTGGTTCTGCTTGACAGGGGCACAGGAAAATAATTTTCTTGGGTGGCGAAAGCCAGGGTACCTTTTTGGCTAGGCTTGTATAGGTCCTAGGGCCAATAGCCTAGTACCTACCTATGAACCTATGAATGGCATGCACATTTACAGATTAAACTGATATCAAACCCATACACTGCCAGCTCTGTCAACCACACCAAGACTTAAATAAAACAAATCCGGGCTGAGAGACACTTAGCAAGGTTACCTAAAGCAACTTCATTTTGGCCCTGAATTTAGTCAGGACTAGTTTTTCAGCTACAGAACTACCTTAAAAGTTCAGAGGTGACTGACATTACTTTCCGTGGTTATAGTCAGGTCAAGGACAGTTCCATTAGTGACTGTAAATTCTTGTAGTGCATGGAGTTGCGTGATTCTATAGGGCAAGACCCGATCTTGACAATTATTAAGCACCCCCTGCTAAGGTCAGTTATCACACTAGGCAGTGAAACCTGCCAGTATTGGCCAGCAAATTGGAGCTTTTCTCCCCCGGCCTCTGCTGAAAATGGGTCATCTGGCCCAGCCACACATTCCCAGTAAATAAATGTAAAATAAATAAATAAAAATGACAGAGGCAGAATTAAAAACAGATTTGTTTCCACCTGATGTCTGTGCCAGGAATGTGACCCTAATTTGCTGTAATTAGTGTGTTACATTTACAGTAACTTTTTGACAACACTCGCTAAGTGCTTTACGGCTTTATAGTCTGAAACACACTAAGCCCTTTTTTCTTCTATAACTAGTAGAACATTGAACAGATAAAGCTCCATGTACAACAATTATGATCAAGTAAATTATTTATTCTCAACAGGGATGCCAAGATTCATGTTTCAAGCTTTGCTTTTGAGGTGAATTTTTTGGCATTTATATCTTGAACACAACACCACCTTACAAAAACACTTGAAAATAAGGGAAGAAATAGGCCTTGTTGAAGGTGAATTAAAAGATGCTTTGGGTGAAACTAACGGCTGTGAATTTTTTGAGGTCATTTATGAAGAGCTTGAGCAGCATACGGCTGAAGTTACCAGCCGTAAACAGCTCAAATTAGCTTGTGATGTTACATCTTATGATAACAACAGTGCGTATAGTAATTCTGCCATTAGAGGGAATACCTCTACCATGAAAGGGAACTATACTCGTTCAGGTACTTTCAATGCTTGGGGTAAAAGAAATTACAACGCTGTTGTTTCTGGGTTCAGTGAATCAGCTCCTTTAAATGTTCAACAGGTGATTGTTCATGACGGTGACCATGTTGAACTCCAACGGGAAACTAAGATTATCAGTTCTTTCTCTGAAAATGAATGCAATGACAATATATTAATTAACAATGGTGCTAGTGATGTCAATGTTGAGAAAACTGTGAATATCAATGACAAAGTCAAAGATAACAGTGGAGACATTTCAAATGCTAACGAGTCAGTTAGACCCAAAGTTAAAACTGGGACAAATATTCCTGCTAATATTTCTACTGTTTCTTCTTTTTTCAACAAGAACAACAACCATCACAGCAGGAACACTGTTCTGACCAGGAGTCGGACCTTTTTAGGGTCAAACTCGTCAGGGGACGAGACTTAGATGGAACATTAGACCAATTTAGCATTATCAACCTGACGGAACATTGTTTTTCTGATTGTGAAGTTAAGATGTATGGTTTAAATTTTATTCCAACTTCTAGGGCTAATTTTAGCAACACCATCATTGATATAAAAAAATTCACTAGAAAATTAAATTTATTTTATTTAATGAATTTTTTGTCAGACAAAGAGCAAACGAGTAGGGTTTTAATTAAACCTTCAGATTTTACTCCCCATTTGCATCATACTTTTAAGGTGTTCGAGGAACAATGCATACGTGATATCACTCGGGCTTTGAACCACAAATGTCATATTACTCACAATTTGAGCAGGGATGAAAGGATGGCCCTTAAGAATTTAAAATCACTTTGTAAGCATTTTAGGTTTATGAAAAGCGACAAGGGGGGCAATATAGTTATCATGAGCCAAGAGGCTTACAATAACAAAATGCTTGACATCATTAGTAAATATGAAAGTATTAGTCTTCATGATATTAAGCGCAGGATGCGTTTCATTCACTCTGAGTTATATGCATTGTTCATGACAGGTGACATCACTCGAGACATTTATGATTTTTGCATGGTCCAGGAGCCACGTATCGGGGTTATTTTTGGCATACCCAAAACACATAAGAACATCAGTGATCCTCCCCTCAGACCTATTGTTTCATCACCACATTCGGTTACTGAGGGGATTTCCTTAGTAATTGATGCTACATTGGGGCCGGTTTTAGCTAGTGAAAGTTCATTTATTAAAGATTCGTGGCATTTTCTGAGCAAATTTGGGGCATTTCTGCAGGAAGGTGGGTTTGATCCCATGAGACACATTTTTACTATTGATGTTGTCTCCTTATATACATGCATTCCGCATATTCTAGGGACTGATGCTGTTTGTGATTTTTTATTCAGAAAAAATCTTGGGTTTACCACAAATGCTATTTCCATCATCAGATTATTTCTGGAAATCATTTTGGAAAATAATTTTTTCCTATTAGGACAATCCTATTACAGACAAAGAAAGGGGGTGGCCATGGGGTCTCCTGCTGCACCAGCTTTTGCTAACTTAGTCATGGCTTGGTGGGAGCTTGAGGTTATGCCTGTTCTAAACCGGAAATTTGACATCAAGTTATACTGCCGTTTTATTGACGATTTATTTTTTGTGATAGAAGGAGATTCTTCCACTGTTGATTCTTTGGTTTCAGAAATTAATTCATCTTCTGACTATTTGAAATTTACTAAGGGATGCTCAGGTTTGCAAATTAATTTTTTGGATGTTTTTTTGTATTGGGATACAACTGAATTAAGATTTCATAGTAGGGTTTATCGTAAAGAGACTTTTACAAACGGATACCTACATCACCTCAGTAATCATCCTAAGCATGTTGTTAAAAACATTCCTCGTGGTCAGTTTATTAGAGCTAGTCGCATGACCTCAAAATTTTGTGATTTAATGGATGAGTTTAACATCATTATTTCTCTATTTAGTCAGAGAGGTTACTGCATTACTGAACTAGTTAAGACAAAGGATGAGATCTTAAGTAGACGTTCTACTTCATTTAAAGCTTTGTTAGATTACCCTATTTTGACAAATATGATTGACAATAGGTTAGACCAAAGGAACAACATCAACAAACACATCATGTGCTCATTGGATATGAACTCTGATGGGGGGGCAGATCAGACAAATTGTTATCAATAACTGGAGGATAATAAATGGCAACAATGACATACAAAAAATTCTGGGGAATCGACCATCATTTGTTTTTAGGAAACATAATAATTTGAAGAAAATTTTGGAATTTCGTGATTATAATCAAACTAATTTATGTACCAACAAAACTGGAATGCATTGTTGCCACACCTGCAATATGTGCAGGTTTATCTCTGAGGGTCCTTATATTAAAATAGAGACCATTGACAGCACTTTTAAGGTTCCTGGTTATGTTGATTGCAATTCCAAAGGGGTTGTTTATATAAGTTTATGTTCAGGGTGCTCGGCTTTTTATGTTGGCATGACGACTAGATGCCTTAAAACCAGGATAAGGGAGCATCTTTATAGTATTAAAACCAGAGATGAGAACAATGCTCTTTTTAAACATTCAGTGGTTTGCACCTCTTTTAAAAAAAAATTATTTTCTGTTTTAGAGATTGTACATTCTGATATGAGAGCAGGTGATTACAGAAATTATTTAGAACAACGTGAGACTATTTGGCAAATTAAACTAAATTCTGACAAGTTTCCAGGATTAAACGATGCTATTAACGTAAAATGTTTTTTAAAATACAGGAAGTTACATGTTGATAAAGACAGTAACATTAGGTGTTTGTTTATTTAACAACACAGTGTATTTTTATAAATATGTATAATAGATGTGTTAATTATTTTTAATTGATAATCAATTTGTATGTAATTAGTATGGATATTTAATGGTTTGCTGGTAGTGATGTTTTTGCATTCTGAGGAAGTCTTGTGACGAAAGTGGATATTAAAGTATCAGTACGCTATTGCTGGTGGTTTTTCATCTTTTGCTGTGCCTTGGATTTTGGTTTTATTGGTTATTTGCGCTTTTACTTGGTTTTTTGGCTACTTGAAAATACAGACTGTACATGATTTGCAAAAGTTTTCATTCGGTTGAATTTATTGCCTTGTCTATGAACATGACTCATGTAGGCAGAGTATAGCATAAAGTTATTAATCCTTGTGAAGAAGTTTCTTTCTCTTTATGGTAACTGAAGCTTCAGTAAAGGAGGAAGTCATACTTTGTATATGATCATTTTACTACAGCTTCAAGACAGTAGCTAGCTGAAGTATGAGTCATATGACACTGGGATGTGCCTTCAGTAAAGTACTGAATCAGAAGAAGATCCTGTGTGTGCCTCTTTACTCGGCTATCTTGAACTGTAGATTTTCCTTGAGGATCTGTCAATGTCTAATCAGAGACAATACAGAGAGTCTTCAATATAAAGTAACAAGCTGTCCAAGGTTACACATCACATTTCAGCTTTGGAAATGGGGGACAATGAAAGTACTTGCTGATAACATGTGAAACACAGAGTGGTTATGAGTACAACTAACTTCACTGCTGTGCCTACAGCATCACTTAATACATTAACTCCCTCCAATGGATGCAGTCCTACTACAAATCTAGAAACATTTCCTCAGTCTACCTTCACATCATATCCTTCAGGAAGAGAAGTTCTTCAGTCATGACTGACAAGCTGCCCACTGTGTTCTGCCAAAACATGCACCAGTTATTAGGTGCCTGTATTCACAACTGATTTACAGGGTGTATGTTACTCATTAAGGTTGTGACACAGTTGCTTTCCCGTCAGTGATACTACTGCAATGAGACGGGGAACACCCTACCTCCAAACAAAAAGGTACACTAGTCAATGTATTTATTTCCTCCTGCCACATGGATATGCTAACTCAAGTCACCACTGCTCCTGGTTATGTTCCTTGCTCTTGCACAGGTGGGTTAGTGACAGTAAGATGACTTTACTTTTCATTTCAAATAATGAAACTGGAATGTTGCTTTTTCAATAGTCAAAAAGAAATTTCATCTCTGTACAACGAATATCAGCAAATCCACTGCAGTACACAGAAAATGTTATCTTTACATGTAAGCAAAAGTTATGTACTCACCATAACTATGCATCTGTGTTGTTTATTTTCATTTTTCCTCAATGAATGAGTCTCGGATCTGACCTCGGATCCAACTTGGACACACTTCTTCCAGACTCTTGGATCTGACTCTCAAACTAGTCCTCTTACCGATTATGCCCCTTACTGCTGTATTACTTCAAATTGAGTTTGCTGTCACTATATACCAATCTAGAATATCAATTATAAAAAGAAAAGAAATAGAATAGGGATGTAAAGAGGAACAGTGGTTACAAAAACGTTATCTGGTCATTCTTGAAGAAAAAGGGAAGGGGGTGGGAAGTTGAGGAAGAATGAAAATGAACATAGATGCATAGGTATCGTGAGTACATAAGTTTTATATTTGATGATGTTTTCATTCATTCCTCAATGAATAGGACAGAGTCCACAGCTATGACAACCCTGAGTGGCCCTCATGTAAGGATGTCCCAGAACACCGTAAAACCAAAAGCAGCCCTGTTTCTGGGTACGATAACCAATTTGTAATGGGCAATAAAAGTATGAGCAGTGGAAGTGACTACAGCACAAATATCATCAACAGAAGCTCAGGCCGAGAAAGCAAATGATGTAGCCACATACCTATTAGACTAATCTTTTGGAGGTCTTGTCAATGGTAAATCACTTGAAGAATAAACATGGAAAATACAATACATTTAACTAAGGTGAGTTTGGATACTGTTTTCCCAATTTGTTACGGACAAAGGAAACAACAGGGTCAGTTTTTCTAAAATCCTTAATTCTATGAATATAAAAACAAAGATGCCTTTATACATCCAAAGCATGTATTTCCCTTTATTGGAAAATTTTGGAAAGAAGACTGGTAAATTGATCACTTGGTTGATGTTTGTTTTGGAGGATATTTTTGTTAGAAAATATGGATTAGTGCATAAGGTAACTTTATCTTTATTGAAAATCAAATAAGGTGGTTTTGAAGAGAGTGTTTGGAGTTCAGAAACTCACCTGGTGGAAGTAATACCTACAAGAAAGATAGTCTTCCATGAGAGAAATCTGGCATCAGACTTGGCTGAAGGCTGAAAGGGAGACAGAACCAAGCTTTGCAACACAACTCTAAGATCACATGGTGGAGTAAGATCTTTAATCGGAGGTCTAAGCAAAATGTACCTTTAAGGAATGCTTTACTTAATCTGAATGAAGCTAGAGGGGAAGCATTATCACCAGTGTGACAATTAGAGATGACTGCTAGCCGAACTTTGATGGTGGAGAAACTAGCATCTCCTTGAAAAATCGAAGCAAGAAAATCTAAAACAGCAGGAATAGGAATAGTAAAGGGGTCTAATTCTCTCTGTTGTGCCCAACATGAAAATCTTTTCCGTTTAGTCTTGTATATTTTCCTCGTCAAAGGTTTCTTGATGAAAATAAAATTTGGTAAACTGGTGAAGAAAGCCTGGACTGTCTAGCCATCATCGGAATTGGAGAAAACATGCAGTCAAATTTGAGGCCTGGAATGTTTGGGTGAGTCATCCCTGATGGATGAGATACCAAATCTGGACTGGGGTCCAGTGTCTAAGGGTGACATAGAAGGTGAGACCACAGTAAGGGGAACCAAACTTGCTGATGCTAAAAGGGTCAATAAGGATAACCTTGTTCTTCAACCAGAGTGCTTACTGAAGAAATTTGGGGATTACAAGTACAGGTGGGTAAGCGTACAAGAGACAGGAGAGCCAAACATGGACTACAGCATCTCTCGGTGACTCCCCCTGAGTGGGAATTAGGGCAAAAACCCTGATGCACTTATTGTTAAGGGGAGAGGCAAAGAGATAGCAGCAAGTTTTACCCCATTGGCAAAAGATCCTTACCAACACTGTATGGTTGACATACCACTCGTGAGGCATCATAATAGTCCTGCTGATCTTTTCGGCTAGAATACTGAATTTTCATGGTATGTGCATTGCTATGAGAAAGTGGCTGGAGGAGATAGCCAGTGTCACATTCTCATTGCTTCTCGGCAAAGGGGGTTGGACCTGGCTCTCCCTGTTTGTTGATGTACCATACCACTGACCTACATATCCATCTGAATAGCAATTGTCCCTAGAAGAGGAGAGTTCTGAAAAGCCTGCAATGCTAAAAGGACCGTTCTCATCTCTAAGATGTTCGCATGCAAACTGGACCCTTCTGGGGACCACACATCTTGAATAATCTGTCCTAAGAAATGCCCCCCATTCCATTTGGGAGGCGTCTGTGGTCAACATGGCCTTTGGGGGAGGAAAGACAAAGGGACACCCCTGACAAACTTCATTGGACTGAATTCACCACAGTAGGGAGTCCCAGCAGACAAGAGAATGTTTTATAGGATGGTTCAAAGGTTGTCGAAGAATCGACCATTGTACTGCTAGAGATCAATGGAGAGTTTGCATGTGAAGATGGGCAGTGGATAGCACTGTAATCACCGCAGGCTGAGATCCTAGGGCTTGAAGAATCAATTTTGCAGGAGAAGGATGGAGCAGAATCTGACTGACGTGCAATTTCAAGGTATGTACTCTGTTTTGTGGTTGAAAGGCCAACTGATTGACTGTGTCCAGTTGAGTTCATATAAAAGCCAAGGCTTGAACTGGCTGAAGATGGGACTTAAGTAGACTGACTTTGACCCCCCCCCCCCCCCGGGAGCCGACAAATGGACTAAGTAATCCATGACTTGGGTGGTGAGGAGCCAGTCATCCAAATAAGGAAACACCCTTGAATCCGAGCAGTCTGAGGTGAGCTGCTACCAATGCCATATATTTGTTGAACAGCCTGGGGACTGTGGTGAGACCAAAGTGCAGGGCTCTGAAATAATAATAACTGGCCCCCACCCAAAAGCGCAAATACCTCCGAGAATGACTATTCATACTGATGTAATAGTATGCGTCTTGAAGATCTATGGAGCACATCCAGTCATCTTTCTGTAGAACAGGCAGTATGGACTGAAACTTGACTATCCAGAACTTGGAGTTCTTTACAAACGGATTTAAATAACAGAGATCCAAAATTGGCCACAGGTCCCCTGTTTTCTTTGGCACTAAAAAGAAGCACTCCAGAACTTTGGTCTGGTGGGACCTCTTGGAAGACTCTTATCTAGCAGCTTTTGAACTTCTAGAGCTGCTAGCTCCTGTTGATTGGGTGGGACATCAGGGAAAAGTTTTCATTTGAGTGGGGGAATTTGTAAAAAAAAGGAATGAAATATCCTCAGGATATGATGTTTTGCACCCAAGAATTTTCTTTGATGGCTGCTCAGACATCTGGGAGCAAAGACAAGCACCCGCAAACTGCCTCCAGAGAAAAGCAGTCAGGCAACCTTCCAAGAGCACTAAAAGGGGCCAATCTAAAAAGGAATCTTGGAACCCCTGGTTTTGCAGATCCCCTCTGCCACAAGGATATTACAGTCGTGTACACTTACCATAAATGTAGATGTTCGAGTGTCTTCACTGTTGCAGTCATGAATGCAGGGTTCTCCCCTGCCGGCAGGCAGTCCTTGGTCGGCCAGAATCCCAAAGTCTGGGTCCAGCGTCGGCTGTTCAGCCATGCTCCCTGACATCAGAGCGCCAGGAGTACGAAGCTGACAGCCGACGCCATGTTCTCCAGTTTTTCTTGCCCCAGATGTCAGGAGACCCAAAATGAGTAAGTTCCCATATCCTTTGCAAATACACCTCAGAAGAATGGTGAAAAAAGGAACCACACAAAAGTAAAAATAAGAGGGGACAGGAGGGAGGGAAACCCAGACTGTAACAGTGAAGACACTCGAACATCTACATTTATGGTAAGTGTACACAACTGTACTATGCTCATCGTGTTTCACTGTTGCAGTCATGACTGTAGGGTAGAATCCCAAAGCAGAATGAAAGGGAGGTGGGTCATAAAGAAGACGGGGCGGCTAAAAGGCCCTGCAAGACTGCAGAAGCAAAGCCTGCCCTAGACAGAGTAGAGAGGTAGATTGTAAAGCTTTGAAAAAGTATGCACTGAACTCCAAGTTGCAGCTTCCAAAATGTCTTTGGTAGGAACTCCCCTGAGGAAGGCAGCTGAAGTGGCAGCAGCTCTGGTGGAATGAGTCCATATACTCCCTGGGATTTGCTTTCCATGGTGTGAATAACAAAATCTGATTCCATGAGCAATCCATTTAGAAATGGTCGGTTTTGAAATGGCTTTACCTTGGGAACTTGAAGCATAAGAAACAAACAATTGCTCTGATTTTCTGATGTCCTTGGTTCTGTCCAGGTAAAAACGTAGCTGTCTGTGTACATCCAAGGAATGTAAGATCCTTTCCCCTTTATTTTGAGGAGTGGGGAAAAAAGTTGGCAAGTGAATAGTTTGATTTAAAGCCACTTTAGAAACCACCTTAGGCATGAAAGTAGGATTAGTCCTTAAAGACACCCTGTCTTGATGAAAAATAATATAAGGTTCCACAGCCATAAGAGCTTGCAACTCAAACTCTCCTGGCAGAGGTCAGAGCTAACAGGATGGCTGTTTTCCAAGATAAAAAACTTGATGTCAGAAGAGGCAGCAGGCTCAAAAGGAGATAAGGTGAGCTTTTCCAAAACATAGTTGAGATCCCAAGCAGGAATGGGAGGAGATCTAAGAGGTCTTAAGTTATTAGCTCCTCTGAGAAACTGTCTCATGAGCTGGTGGGAAAAGATTGGAGGGTCTGAATTATAATGAGCGGAAATAGCAGAGGCATGTATCTTAATGGAAGAGAAAGAGAGACCATTATGTAAGAGATCTGTCAGGTAAAGTAAAATCAAAGGAATGTTCGGAAGAAGAGGATCAGAATCCTGAGCCTGCATCCAGGAACAAAATCTTTTCCATTTTCCTGCATAAGATTTTCTAGTGCTAGGACGTCTGGCTTCTAAAATGACATCCATAACCTGCTTGGGTAGGAGAGAATGAATCAAAGACCCTGGATTAACCAGGCCGCCAGGCTGAGAGTTCTGACATGGGAGTGTAGAACCTGACCCTGGTGCTGGGACTGAAGGTTCGGAGTCCGTGGTAAAACCCAAGGGGGCTCCAGACAAAGATTTTTCAGAGTTGGGTACCAAAACTGTCGAGGCCAATTTGGGGCCAGCAAAATTATCATCTTGGGTTTGTCCTATATGATCTTTAATAATACCCGTGGAAGAGGAGGAAGAGGCGGAAAGGCATATCCCGAGAGGTTTCTCCAACTGAATGATAGTGCATCCACTCTCCAAGCTTGTTCGTGGAAAGTCCTGGTGCAAAAAATCTGTAGTTGATGATTGAGGTGGGATGCAAAGAGGTCTATGTGAGGAGATCCCCAGACTGCTGTTATCATCCTGAATATTTCGGTGTCCAGCATCCACTCGTGTGGGTCCGAAAGGTTTCTGCTCAGACTGTCTGCCAGAAAGTTTTGCTTCCCTGGTAGAAACTGAGCTTGAAGGTCCAGATTGCAAGCTAGAGCTGTGTTCCATATATCCATGGCTAGTCTGCAAAGAGGGTAGGAATGAGATCCCCCTTGCTTGTTTATGTACCACATAACTGTGGTGTTGTCTGTCTGTATCAGTAGTTGTCCTGGTTGTAGAAGATTCCTGAAGGCCAATAGAGCTTTCTGAACGGCTAACATTTCCTTTAAATTGATATGCAGGTGCTTTTGATCCTTTGTCCAAAGGCCCTGCAGACAGTTGCCCCAAAAATGGGCTCCCCATGCATAATCTGAGGCATCCGTGGTTAGTATCTGAGTGGCCGGAGGCAGACAGAAGGGTTTTCCTTTGTTTAGAGTACAAGCCTTGGACCACCAAAGGAATTCCTTTTGAAGACAAGGACGGAGATCAGTATGTCTAAACTGTGGCAATGCTGCGACCATACACTTTTGAGGTACCACTGTATTTTCTGCATATGTAGTCTTGCATATGGTACGAGAAGGATGCAGGAGGCCACGTAACCCAAAGCCTGCAGGAATCTCCTTGCAGATAGCTGAGTTAAAGTTGCCAAGGTTTTGAAAGTTGAAGCCAGCTGTAACTATTTTTCATGTGCCAGAAATGCCATCTGGGTTGTTGTGTTTAGTGAAGCGCCCAGGAAAATTATCTGTTGTGAGGGTGTCAAATTTGACTTTATGTTTACAGTGAATCCCACGAACTTGAGAAGATTCTGAACAAACTGTAGATGCTGGAGTAAGACCTCCTTGCTGTCTGCCTGAATAGGACAGTCGTCCAGATAAGGGTAAATTTGAATTCCCTTGAGTCTGCAATAAGCTACTACTGGAGCCAGGCATTTGGTGAAGACCCTGGGCGCAGTAGACAATCCAAAGGGCAGCGCAGAGAATTGAAAAGTGCCTCGATCCGGCCTTGAACCTGAGGTATTTTCTGCGTTCCTGCCTGATGGGAATGTGTAAATATGCCTCCTTTAAATCCAAAGTTACCATCCATGCATTTTTGGTCAGCATTGGAAGTAGCTGCTGTAGAGTTAGCATCTTGAATTTTGGTATCTCCAAAAAAGTGTTCAAGACTGACAGATCCAGAATGGGTCTCCATGAATTTTGCTTCCTGGGGGCTGGAAAGAGTCTTCAGTAAAAGCCTTGTCCCATCTCTGAAAGTCGAACTAGTTCTATGGCTTTCATAGCCAAAAGAGCTTCCACCTGGTTTAAGGCCTCTGTACATTGATGTTTTGGAAGATCTGGCCATCCGCTTGGCCTTGGTAGGGTATGAAAATGGAATTTGTAACCTCTTGAAACCACATCCAGAACCCACTTGGTCTTGGGTTATATGAGTCCAATTTAGGTGAAAAAGAGCAAGTTTTCCTCCGAGAGGGGCTTCCAGGCAAGACGTTCCTGCAGCCCAACAGAGGAAGTCATTGAGTCTGTTTCCTATGAGCTTGCGACCTGTCCTCTCCTCCCCTAGGGGTGGAAGCAGTCCACTGTAGTGGTCTATAAGAGGCTTGTGTTTGAGGCCTTCCTCGTGAGCATCTGTATCTACCCCTCTGAGGCCTGTCTGAGTTGGGAAAGGACCAATTTTTTGTAGGCCAATTCCTATTAAATCTGGGTGGCTGTACTTGTAAGAAATCTTTAACTGTTTGCATGGATTTTTTGCCTTGTCCTCCATCTTTTTAATCACCTCTTCAGCTTTAGATCCAAACAAAACATTATGCTGAACAGGGGCATCCAATAATTTAGCTTTTACTTGATCTGGCAAATTTTGTTCCTTTAACCATGTATGCCTTCTAATTACTGTGCCAGCGGAAGCAGCCCTACAAGAAGCCTCCAAGGCATCAAATCCACAGTGTAAACCATGCTTCCCAACTTGTTCAGTGGCATGCATTAAGTCATGTAATTCCTTATCTGCACAGGCGGAAATGGAGGTTAGCTTTTGTTTTAAAACAGACAGGAGAAATTGCTGGTATTTCAGCATATGAAACTGACAGTTTAAAGCCCTAATAGATAAAGTAGCAGAAGTGTACACTTTTTTGCCCCATCTTTCTAAAGATCTGGAATCCTTCTCAGTAGGAATGGTTTTTGTAGCAGAAGCGGCCTTAACTCCCTTAGGACCCTGAGAAATGGTTTCAGGGTCAGCAGTACGGTTCTTGTATAAAAACTGGTGGGAATCAGGAACCCTGTAATATCTGTCAGGCTTAACAGGAGCTGGAGGAAGAGAGTCAGGGGTTAAGTTAGCCTCCGAAAAAGCATCATCCACAATATCCAAAATAGGAGGAATAGCCAGGGGTCTATGTTGGGGAAGAAGAAGAAAATCCCTTAGTCTTTTCTTAGATTCTGAGTACTCCTGCCCTTCCCAGTGGAAATGTTCCCTCATTTCATCCAAAGTTTCCCCAAAAGAGAAATCCTCAGGGGGAGAAGCCGAAGGTATGGATTCCTCAGCATCAGAATCCTCATAAGGAGGGAAAAAATATTCCTGGTCAGAAGAAGAAACTGAAGAAACAGAAGCCTGATCAGAGGAGTCATAATAAACTTCCTGCTTTGGCCTTTTGTCTGGAGGGGGATGTGAAACCCTAATCATAGTAAGTAAGTCCTCCGCCATCTTAAGTAACTGTTTCTGTGACTTGGGAGCCGGATCAGAAGAGGCCTGTGTTGCAGTCTTTGATTTGGAAGGAGTCTTTGCCTTTGTCTTTGGCTTTGCCTTTATTAGAAGCTGAGTAGACCTGAAAACCCCTTCGGAAGCCGGTATCTGCACAGCGGCTCTGTACCCATCCGAAGGAGCATTGTCCGAAGGTCCTGCAACAGAAATATTCAAAGGCCTAGTTGGCTCCTCGTGGGAGTCCGTTTCGGCCATCGGTTTCGAAATGGCCGACGACAGGGGCTGCAAAAGCGCCTCACTGATGACGGCCGAACCTGAAGCTGGCTCTGCTTGTACGATATCGTCAGATTTGGACCTCGGAGGACTGTCTTTGTCCTTGCGTCGTTTGTGAACTCCGGTAGCAGGAACCGTATCCAATGACATTTTGTAATTAAAACGCCTACCGAAGTAATGAAATGCAAAATCATATCTTCGTTTAATTGTACGTTGATTGAATCTAGCACAAAACCGACAACTAGCTACGTCGTGGTCAAGGCCTAAGCAAGGAATACAGTAAGAATGAAAATCCTTATGAGGTATTTGCTTCCCACATGAAATACAATTAACTTTTTCTGACATCGGACTGGAGCAAGAAAAAAGTTTCCCCAACAGGGTACTTAGCTTTGAGTAGGAGAAGAAAGTCTTCGGACTGAAGTTTGTTCAGAAAAGATTGTCAGGAGTCAACTGACCGGCACTGTGAACTGCTATCACCGCACGGCAAGAAAGACTGGAGAACATGGCGTCGGCTGTCAGCTTTGTACTCCTGGCGCTCTGACATCAGGGAGCATGGCTGAACAGCCGACACCAGACCCAGACTTTGGGATTCTGGCCGACCGAGGACTGCCTGCCAGCAGGGGAGAACCCTACAGTCATGACTGCAACAGTGAAACATGATGAACATTGAGTCTTCCATTGGAATTTCTCCCTTTGCCCCTGGAAGAAATTTCCCCTCACGAGTCCTGAAAAGGTCCTTGAGATTTTCGTAACCACATCTTTTTATCATTGTGCTGATTCCTACAAAAGGATCTCTGCAAGGTAGAAAAATGGATTCCCATGGCAGACAAGGTCTTTCCATCTTGCCTACTACAGGAAAGTGTGCCTTTAACAGTGGAGCAAACAAAGATCATCCACCAAAAGGAGCACTGATGAAAGAAGACTTAAAGGGCACCACAAAATCACGCAAGTGCATCCATCTTGACGGTTATGCCTGAACCTCCAGCCAGTGAGGAATCTTCACCTGCATGAGAGGTTAACCTCATGGACGCATTAGATATAGAGTGAAGGGTGGCTAGCTGTGAGGGAAAAACCCTCGGTTCCTCTGCCGACATGCTCCCAGGGGTAGACTTAGAGAGTTTCTTAACAAAGGCCCTCTGTAGTCTAGTAAACTGTGTCAAATCATTAAGTGACCGCAAGCCAAAGGTCACTGACGCATAAACACTTTCCAAACTTATCCGACCTCCTGGACTCTCTCTTAGCAGGATGGACAGTGGAGCTCTGTTCAGCTAGCTCCTTTTTGTGGCTGTTGCCACCACAATGACATCCACAAGAATTCCCTTACTCCAAACAATCTGTCTTTGGGTGACGCTAGCATCTTGTCTGGATGACGGGGGACTGGTTCTACGGTGTCTGGCTCCTTCCAAGCCTAGCGGGAGATAAGATCATTTGTTTGGGGGGGGGGGGTCAAGACATAGATGGGTCAGACCCAAAGGCTTCTAAGAACAACTTCTTCTAGGAAGGGGGTTCTGAGGACCAATCACCTTTCTGCTGAAGGATCTCTAGAATGTCTCCAAAGGGAGCCATATTCTGGTGGTGATCTGGGGGACCCTTCCCCTTCATCAAAATCAGTGTCTTCGGTTTGAGATTCCTGGGGGAAGTCTGAGTGCCTCCTCTTACTCTTCAGTGGGATGATCTGCTGAGGTGTCAGAAGAAACAGGAAGTTCCTGAACTGGGATGCCTGGAAGCTCGTAGGTACTGGATACCCCTGCGGAATATGCAGATGAGGCTCAGAAACTGGATCTGAAAGGGGGATAAGGTTAGGATCCAAAGAAGTAAAAGCTGAAAGAGTTCTCAGATGGTAGAACACCCTCACTACCACCTCGAAGGCAGAGGGACTGGGAGAAGCCATACCCAACCTCACCAGACCTGTAACCCCAGTGCTGTTGAGCTCCAATCCTTCTTGAATTTCTGCTGTGAGGGTGGAGTCAGACCCAAGCAGTCTGGTGCCATGGCTCTGAGAGGAAATGATCCCCCTGGATCCAGAGCCGATGCGTCAGCTTTGAGATTCTTCCTGCTCAAGGGGGGTCTGTGCCAAATGGGTCAGGGACACAGTCAGAGTCAAAGAACAAGCTCTCTTCAAATCTGAAGCTTCAAATCTCAGGTTTCTCAGATATGACCACTCCGAAATTGCTGGTCAGATTGCAGTAGGAGAAAGGATGGGATGGAAAATAGGTTGAAGGCTCACAAATCCGATAGGAGATGGAGCCAGTAGGACAGCCATCTGGACCGGAGCTCTAAAAAACTTCATCATCCTATCCACATCTGCTTCGAAAAGACTGAGAAGAACTGACAGAAGAAGACAAGATAACTTCCTGAGAGTTTCCTGTAAAAAGGATGATCAGAGCCATGGTGAAATTGGATACGAAGAGAAAGGAGGGCTTCAGGGCTGAAGGGACTTCGAGACTCTTAACGTCAGTTCTGAAGATGTCAGAACTGAAGATGTTAGATCTGAGTGCTTAAGAAGCTTATCAAGCAGCTCCGATGCAAAGCAGATTTAGGAGAATGGGCAGTGTTTCCTGTGCTCCAAAGATGATTTTGACTTTTGGTGGGGGGTTGAGCCCGAGACAAAAGCAAAAGGAGGAGGAGGAGCAGAAGCTGAAAGCAGGTTTGTGCTTATCGCTGATAGCTCTGGAATTGAACCCTGCACAGATTTGACAAGAAGAATCCAAGTGACATGGGCCTAAACAATAAAGCACTGTCTATGGGCATCAGAATTGGGTATCTTATGTCTGCAAGAAGTGCACTTCTTAAATCCTGTTGGTTTTTCAGCCATGTTAAGGATGTAGACAAGAGAAGGATTTTTTAAAGATAACAAAGGGAGAAAGATACAGAAAAAGAAAAATTACCAACAATGGTAATTAGATAACTACCCCTAAAAAGCGGGTATGAAAGACAATAGTAAAATGGTTACCAACAATGGTAAAACAGGTGATACCTGAAAATGGGTAGAAGGAATAGCAAAAATCAGAAAGAGTAGAAAGAGAAATGCATTTTATTTTTACTCGTGTAAAACCTGTACAACACAACCCAGAGCTCAAGACAGTGCGATCCACGTCCAAACTGTTAGAGCGACAAACAAGA
This sequence comes from Protopterus annectens, assembly GCF_019279795.1. Lineage (NCBI taxonomy): Eukaryota > Metazoa > Chordata > Ceratodontiformes > Protopteridae > Protopterus > Protopterus annectens. The sequence continues at coordinate 326,919,558 of NC_056747.1, forward strand.
TCTGAGGTAATACAGCAGTAAGGGGTCTTCTAGGTAAAGGGAGAAGCTTGAGAGTCATATCAAAAAGTATGGAAGAAAAGTGGCCGAGTCAGATCCGAGACCCATTCTTTGAGGAATGAATGAAAATGACATCAGATTTAAAATTATTCAAGTTTTTCTCTAGCTTCTTTACTGTCATCTATCATTTATTTCAATACATACTGCATGTTCTGGGCTTACTATAAGTTCTGAAGTAATGCTTGTAGCATCACAAGGCATCTAAGAATGAAAGACTGGACTTACAGAGTATTAAAGTGATTAAATATGAAGCACTAACATTTTATGATCCAGATGCAGCTTTAGATGTAAAAAACTGCTTACCAGCCATAACTGAAGCATATCTTTCAGCAGGGTCATAAGGGCACTTTCCTTTGCCTTCTTCACGTCTTCCTAGAAGCTGTATCTGTCCATCAACAATAACCTGTTTTGATTGTTTCAAAGGAACACAATACTGATATCAGTATGGTAAATACTTAACGTATATGTGAAAGCTGTAAATAAAAAATAAAAACATTAAGCACCTTTTCATTGTAGTTCATCTATTCTGAATTATCACTTATGACATAGATGATCATACATTTATATGAATGAAAACAAACCATATTGACATTTTCTATTGCAAATATTATACATCACATACTGTCTTCTATACAGTCATTCTCAATCGAACATTACGCAGCTCATTCAATTCCTGCCTCCCCTTTAACTTTGTTCCTCGTCTAAAACATTATTATGCATGTATTATTCCAATTCCCATTTTTTCTATATAATTTGCTCCTACCCTTTTCTAAAGATCCAACTTCCATTCTTTCTATTCTTGTTACTTTATTCACTACTTTTAGTATGGTTGCTTTAAACCTTGATTTCCAATTTCTAGTAAAGTACAGTTTAGTACCTACCATAAATGTAGATGTTCGAGTGTATACCCTGCTGCAGTCATCACACTTGGGTTATCCTGTCGTCAGGCGATCCCGCAGTCGGCCTGAATTCCAAAGTCTTGGTCCGGCTTCGGTTGCTGTCGCTTCTTCCCTGACGTCAGTGCGCCAGGGGTATATAAGAGGCATCCGACGCCATTTTCTTCAGTCTTTCTTGCCACGCGGTGCCTGAAGCAGAAGCAGTTCGCAAGTGCCGGTCGGCCGACACCTGAGATTTTTGAATCGAATTTCAGTCCGAAGTCTTCAAAGCTAAGTACCCCATTGGGAAACCTTTTCTTGCCTCAGTCCGATGTCAGAAAAAGTTAACAATTGCATTTCTTGTGGGAAGTAAATACCTCATAAGAACTTTCATTCTTATTGTATTCCTTGCCTAGGCCCAGACCACGACGTCACTGGTTGTCGGTTTTGTGCTAGGTTCAATAAGCGAGCTATAAAGCGACGCTTTGATTTCGCACAACACTACTTCGGTAGGAAATTTAATTACACTATGCCGTCGGAGCAACCGACTACCGGCGTGCATAAAAAAACGCAAAGATAAAGACAGGCAGCCTAGATCCAAGCCAGACTCCGAGGCCTCGGCTGGGCTGGTCGCCGGTTCTCCGTTTTTTAGTGAGGCGCCTACGCAGCCCCTGGCGACCGCAAAATTGGAACCCCAGACTGCTTTGGATTCTCAAGCAGAGAGTACTAGGCCGGTGCAGCTTTTTCTATAGGCCCTACCAACAACATTGCAGAAGGAGAAGCCGGTGCCGTGGAAACACCTTCGGTTTCAGAAGGTGTCTTCAGACAGACTACTCTCACCATAAGATCTTATGCTAAGCAAAAGACTCCTCTAAAACCAAAAAAGACTGCTCATCAGTCTCCAGTACAATCCCCCATGCCTAAGAAACAGATGCTTAAAATGGCTGAAGATTTGATTTCTTTGACCAGGGGTTCCCAACCCCCCCCCCCCCCCAGACAAAAGGCCTAGACAAGAGGAGGATTATGCCTCCTCTGATCAACTAGGCCCGCGGGCCTAAGTAAGCCTAGCCAACAAAGTTCCCTGGCTTACGCCAACCCAAGCAAGTTAATTTCCTGTGCCCCTGTTGAGCAGAGCCACAGAAGTGATCCCCGGGGTGTATTTCCTATTTCCCATCCACTCATCAAGATTTTTCTTGAAGACCGTTAATGAGGAACTTTGCTTGACATAGATGGGTAGCTTATTCCAGAGTACGGGAAGTCTCTGGGACAGGAATCTATCCCTCCAGCAAGTCCTATTTATTGTGGTGACAAGGTTTAGGTCCCTAGAGCATGTAGCTCGGACAGATTGGGATTTCTTTAGGTGTAGCATGTCCAACAGCTCTGGGATTGACATAGCTTTATATGTTAGGCAGAGATCACCTCTGAGTAGGCGATATGCTACAGAGTAAAGCTGGAGTTTTTTTGAGACGATCAGTATAAGGCATCTGTTTGAGGCCAGTAATTCTCTTTGTAAGGTACTTCTGTGGCCTTTCCAGCTGCTGCAGATGTGTTGTGAGGTACATTCCAAAAGGGGTGTTGTACTCTATAATGGGTCTAATGAGTGTCGAGTAGAGGAGAACAATGACCTCTTTTTTCCTGGATGAGAACCCTTTTGTGATGAGGTATGCCATGTAGAAGGATTTCCTGACTACTGTGGTAATGTGATTATCAAAGGAGAGACTACTGTCCAACTGAGTCCCAAGGTCTCATCACACATTCGGTGTTAAGAAGACTGCCGCCTATGTGGCAGTTCATGGGTACAGAGTTTTTACCAAAGGTGATAATGCATTTTTGGCATTGAGCTTGAGGCCATGGCTCTGACACCAAGCATCTGTCTCAGTGAGGCCCTTTTGTAGGATGTCCACTTCATTTGGGGACTCTACTATAGCTCCTAGTTTGCAGTCATCTGTGAACTTCGTTAGCCAGAGGCCTTCTGTGTTAGCCTGTACTTCAGAAAAGTAGATACCAAACAAGAGAGGTCCCAGGACTGAACCCTGTGGTACTCCACTTGTCACTGGTTTGAAGTCAGATTTGGAGTGTGCAACTTTTACAGTGTGGGTTCCGTCAGTGAGCCAGTTGCCAACCCATCTTGTGACATAGGGATTTATACCTAGTTTAGTGAGTTTAGCTATAATTGCAAAGTGGGGGATGGTGTCGAAAGCCTTGGCGAGGTCAAGATAGGCTGTGTGAACCACCTTACCCTCGTCTACGGCTTTGGTGACTGCCTCAAAGTAGTCGACCAGGTTCAGGAGGCAAGATCTGCCTTTCACAAACCCGAACTGGGTGGGGTCCAGAGTTTGGAGGTTACCAATGTCTTTATGAATTCCATGATGATATGTTCCATGGCCTTGCAGACCAAGCTCGTCAGGCTAACAGGGCGATAGTTCCCAGGATCCCCCTTTGTGGAGTAGGATAACTGTTTGGGCACAAAGCCTGACGTGAGGCTATGATTGAACATGGTGCTTAGGTGGGGAGCTAGTTTGTTCTGAAGTTAGTGTAAAACGCAGCCTGGGATGTCGTTCAGTCCCATGGATGCTGTGTTTTTGGCTTTAGAGTGTGCTGCTTTTACCTGTGAAGTTGTGATTACAGGGACTCTGCATTCTTCCTGTATAGATATGGGCCCTGTAGGGGGTGAGAGGGGGGTAAAGTTAGCACTGAACCTATCTACCAGGATGTTGGCAATATCAGTTGGTTCTGTAACTTTTGTGCCATTGTGCTGTAACTCAAAGCAGATCTGGGTGTTGCCATTGAGATTCTTGACATAGCTATAGAAATTAGTGGCAATCTTGTTTTCATAGCTAGCTTTGGAGGATCTTATAAGGGATCTCAGCTTCTTGCTGAGGCTGACCAGGGAGCTCCTCCACTCATGGGATTTTACTCTTTTGTAACAATTTCTTCCTTCTGTTGTAGAGTTTGTTTATGGCAGGGGACCACCAGATTGGCTTCCTTTTTTTAGAGGATAGCGTCTTGGTTCTGTTTGGGATAGCACGATCCATGCACTTGTGTAAGTGCTTATAGAGTGCATTTGTGTAGGATTCAGCAGTCATAACTGTATTGTACATCTGCATGGGTGTCATGAAGTTCACCACTTCTGTCTTAAGAAGCATGAAGTTGGCTTTGGAGAAATTTTTTACCATGGTTTCCTTAATGGGGGGTGGGGGCGGGATGTGGATTTCTAGGATGATTAGTTTATGGTCGGATCTGACCAAAGAGGACTTGACTTCAGGTGTGGAACACTGGTCACTCATGTTGCTAATGACTAGGTCTAGGATGTTGTTACCCCTGGTGGGGGTGTGGATAAGTTGATCCAGGGCATTGGAATTTATGAATTCCAGAAAGTGCTGAGCGAAGGTGTTGGAGTATGAGTTTTCCCAGTTAATGGTGGGGTAGTTGAAATCGCCTAATATTAGGGTGTGTGGTTGAACCCTAATATTTTCCAGTATATCAAGAAAAGAGGGGTGGGAATCCTGGGGCATGATGGGGATCTGTAGCAAGCTACAATTTGGATTGCAGTTTTGCCCAGAGTTAGTTGCATTTGGATAACCTCGGCTGCATTATGCTGAGCAACTAGCCTGGAGGTGTGGATATCCTTAATGAATATGGACACACCTCCGCCTTTGGTGTTGCGGTCCAGGTTAGATGGCCGAAAAGTGTGGTATGAGTTAAAGCCTGCTAATGCTGGGGTCCTCACTGGAGCCTTGAACCAACTCTCAGTCACTGCACAGACATTGATGTTCTCCATTTTAAGGAGTGCCTCGAATGAGTGCATTTTGAGATTTAGACTTCTAGCATTGAGTAGCATTACCCTCAGTTTTTGCTTGCCTGTTCCTGTTATGGTGGTGAATTTGTCATTTGACCCTTGCCTAAAAAAAGGCACTATAGGGGCGGCAAAAACCTTTGCCAGTATCCGGAATCCCAGGGGTGACAGGTGCAGGCCATCTCTGGCAAAGCATCGTGGTCTGTCGACCATGTCGTCCCACGCAGACGGATACTGGATCCCCTTAGAATGACACCAAAAGCTTAGCCAATTGTTGAAGTTAATCATGTTGTCCTTGTACTGCCGTATCATTCTGGGTGATGGCAGGATTCTACTCAGGGCTAAGGTCATATTTGCCTGGGCTACAAGATCGGAGAGTTCTTCCATGTATTTTTTCATGTAGTTCAGGGAGGTACGTCTCAGGTCATTCACACCAACATGGACAATCACAAAAGTCATATTTGTACTTGTGAAGTGACCTGAGTGCGTGAGTTATGGGAGTTATGGGGCAGATCCTGGCACCCAACAGGCAGCTGACAGTGACCTTCTCCTTGTTTAGCCTGGTGAGTGGGACATCAGTGTACCTGACTGTAGAGTCAGGTATGACTAGTGTGTTGGATACGTTGTTTTGCCTTATGGACTGCGGCTGAGTGGCACACAGTCTGTGGGCTGTGTTGGTGGTGGGAGGTTGCTTGCGTTTCTGCTTTGGAGGTCTCTGTTGCTTGAGCAGATTATTACTGAGAGCCTCCGCAAATGTTTTTGTGTTTCTGTGTGTGGATTTTGGTAGTGTAGGTTTAGAGGGACTATGTGATGAGTGTGGTATGGTGCAAGTGTTTACCTTCTCCTCTTGACTATCAAGTTCAGTCTTGGTTGGAGAGCTTTACCTCCAGTTTGGCTAGATAAGTGCATCTCTCACAGGTTGTAGTGTTGGTTGGCAGGAGGAGAGGGTTGTCTGTGTACGAGGCAATTGCTACATTGCCCCAAGATGCCCAGATTCATCAGATAGACAGGCGAGAACACTGGGAGCTGACCCTTGGACATGCCTGAATAAAAAATTATTTTCCTCTAGACAAGTGAGAACAAGAGCTGTTTTTCTCTAAGCAAGTGAGGAAAGTAAGTACCAAAACTGTTTTCCTCTAGGTAATGAGGAAGGGTGAGTGCTGTAGTAATTTGTAGTTTATTTAGTTCTGAACAAGTGCTGAACACGGATAAGCAAATTCAAGTGCTAAAACTAAGAATCTGTATCTGCATCTTGTTGCAGATAGGCTACCTAGTGCTTACCACTCCCACTGATCAGCTAGAAGACTTCCCTCCAACACAGTAAGGCTTGGGGGCTCAGAAGCTTACAAACAGTCCTGGATACAGCAAATCTGTATCTGGGCTAAACTAGTTACAGGGAAGGTGGGAAGCGAGCACAAATGCAGGCTTTTAAATCACAAAGTTGAAAGAGATGGAAAAACTGACCAAATGTCCAATAAACTACAATTTCTGGGCCAGAAAACACTATTGTGGTAGATAGGCTACATAGTGTTTACCACGCCCACTGATAAGCTAGAAGGCTTCCCTCCAACACAGAAAGGCTTGGGGCATAGAAGCTTACCAACAGTCCTAGATACAGCATATCTGTGTATCTGGATTTCATAATTTCACCAAATAACCATCCTGAAAACATTTATCAAATTCACATATTCAGTTCTTTCCAAGTGTGTCTCCTGTAGCATAGCTATTTGCACTCTATATTGTTTAATACAGTTTACTTTTCTTTCTTTTTTTGTATTTATCTATGAGACAAAATGAATTTAAAGACATTACAGAAAGCATCATTGTATTAAAAAGTTATTATTCCCACCTTTTATGTGTTACAGCATTTTTGTTAAATGTCTAGTTCCAGCTTTTGTGTTACATGCACATACTGTTTGGCAGGCTGGACTTTTATACAGTTGTTTCTTGTCATGTCCATTAGAGTCAATGACACATCTTACAAAGCTTTTTGGTTTACTGAAAGTCCTCAAAAAAAAAAAAAAAAAAAAAACACACACACACACCAGTTATGCCCCCATAACCTATTAACTTAACACTAATACACAAAACTATGTACATCTTCTAATATTGAAGTTTTACCCTCCTAATAGGAGCAAATGTCCCAAACTGACAGTCACACTCACATACTTGAGTTAACCTAAAAGAAAGATTATTTATAATAAGACACATGGTGCAGCCTTGTGCATCTTCTTATGTTTATGGCTCTCCCAGGTGGGAAAACACCTGAATGTGCTTTCAGAGAATATTATCTCCTAACTAATCTCTTTTTTTCTAGCCAATTTGTCTATTAGATATTAGCCAATTTCTCTTTATCAGAGACATGAGGACCAGATAAAGAACTGCTACTAATCATACATTTATTTGCTAGAAAAAAAGCCTTATAATGTTCAATATTCTTTTTCATTTACTTGCTTTCTCTTAAAACTTGTTCCTAGATCACGCTAAGAGCAATAATCCAGTCATTCTCCCATGCAAGACTGAGAAAAAGCACATTAATTTCTTTTCTCATGCTCTTTTAACCAGACTTTGTTTTGCATCGCAGTGCCTACATTTCTTAAAAATGAACAAGGAGAGAAAGAAAAGGGAGGAAAAAAACATGAGCACCTGTTTACAACAGTATCGCCACACTTAAAAACTGAGAAAACTTTACATTATAGCATGAAGATAAAATCATACACTACGAAACAGTACTAAGAAAAAAATGTTTTACTTACAGTAAGCTTTCTATCGCTTCTTCCCTTCCCTAAATATTTTGCCAAACATTAATGACATGAAGGCATATATAACAGAGTCCCCCACAATTCCAACAAAGCCCCAAAAAGTGCAATATTTTCAAATGTTCTTGCTCTGTCATATTTCACAAATATAATTATTGGCTTGTAATCCCACATTTGCCAATTTCCAAATTACTGTTTTATTCCTGTTCATCTTCATCTCCCACATCCTCTCTCTGCTTCATTTCCAACGTACTCTAGATTTTTCTAGTCAACTCTCGTGCTTCCTTTCTTCTCTCCAGTATTTTCCATTGAAACATGGGAAAAAGTTTCACTGGCACAGTCTCTCCGTGGTCTTTATTACCAGAAGCAGCAGAATCTCCTTGTTTCACGGCTCATTTTTTGTTGGACAAACTTTTGTATTTCCTCCTTAACACTTACTTCTTAAAAAAATGATTTTGTCCCCCCAGGGAAAAATATTTTGAAAATAGCTGGATATAGCAGTTTGAATCTTACAATTGCTTATCGCCCTTCCCTGAACAGTGGAACAAATTTGCTCCTCTTCTGCCTGGTGTACAATGAGTAATCATTCTCCACAAACCCTTTGCTATGTACAATGAGTAATCATTCTCCACAAACCTTTCGGTATCTCCCACTTTTAGTAATTTGTCCTTCTGCTAGAGTTTTGTCAGAATCAACTCCTGATGCTGGTAGGATAGCATCTTTACTATTAAAGGTCTAAGTTGCTTTCTGGTAGCCAGGTTCGGAGCATACACACTATGTGCCCTTTCAATTAACAATTCATATTGTATAATACCAGTCCAGTTGCTTATTTTTGCTTTTATAAAATTAATACAGTCTGTCCCTTCCAGTTTCTCTGGTACAGCAGAAAATCTCAGGTTTTACCTATGTGCTCTGTCCTCTAATTCTATTATTTTATTGAAACATCTCTTCTTGTGCAGTCTTGTATTCAGCCAGCCTTTTCTTCATTTTGACCTCTGAGTTTTGCAGTTTTATCACATTAACTGAATATCTGTTTAAAGCATCCTCCATTTTTTCTAACCTTTTATTGTTTGAGTTGACATACTCTATCAGTATTTTGTTTATATTAATCAGGTCTGTGTGCTGTTGCCTTATACATTCCTCTAGGTTACTAGAAGTCATGTTTGGAGCTAGCACTGCTTTTTGTCTGAACAGCTGCAGTACTCTTCCCAGTCAGTGTTTTGTCATCTTTTGTAGCCGATTTTTCTTCATGTTCTCTGTATTTCTTTTTTCCTGGCATCCAGGCAGTGCACTTACTTGCCTGTTACTGAAATTTACCCAGAAATGTAGGTCTACTTGCTTTCTCTGCTAAGTTTCTGTTTTCACACTGGGAGAGCTAGAATTAAAGGAGAACTGCACCCACAGACTCAAAAAAATATATTTATTTCATCTTGGTTTGGTGTTTCCTACATTTTAACACCACTCTGGGACTATTTACAGGTTTTTAAAAAATGTATAATGCAATTTCTGAGTACGACCACATGGGGTCTAGCATCTTGAAGTGATCTTGATTGTTTAGTCTGCCTCTAGGTATCCCACAATGCAGTGCTTGCCTGTAAAAAAAAAAAAAAAATTACATCATGCAGACCTCTTTCCTCCTAAAGCTCCTGTCGCTGCATTGATCCTGTCGCTGCTGTCTTTCAGTTTTAAGTAACATTTCATGCTGTTCAATGACTACTTTAAACACAAACAGTGCAAATCCCACAGAACAGACTTTCAAAGTGCTTTTTACTGCTGCTGCTTTTTAGAATGGCTAAATTGCAGTCTTTTCTGAAGCCTGAATTGTACTACTTCGACTCATCTCCCATCTCCCTTCACACCTATCTTCCCTAGCTGTCAAAGTACCAAGAGAAATTTGAGCTGTTACCTGCATTGATTGACAGCTCACACCAGGAGACCTGACTTGTACTGGTTACTTGCTCTAGCCATTACTTTCTCCATGGGTAATGGAAGGACTAGGGTGCTGTGATGTCAAAGCATACGTGGGTTTTTAGAATAGTTGTGGTGATGTCAGTTTGGGGAGGGAATTGGCCAGAAAACTACCTGCATTCAGTGTGTTTGATGACATCAATGAACTGGAGACTGCAGTAAGCTTTTCCAGGGTGGGATAAAAGTTTTTTGAAAGTGAAACCACCACAGTATGGTAAGGTACTGTTCTAGTGGAGAGAAACAGTAGATTTAAAAAATTTTTAAATGCTGTATTTTTGCTTATTCAGAGCAGGGAATGTAAATAGGGGTAAAAAGGACAGAGAAGTTGAGCATTTAATAAAAGAATCTCATTGTTTTTTAAGCTGTTACTCAATGAGCAGCCATATTGGGAGTCTATTTAAGCACCTTATTGCCCTTTTTCTGCAGAGCTCTGCAGTCAAGCTTCTTCTCAATGAAGTCCTATACTGAAAGATTCACAAGTACATTTATTAATTGATTTTTTTGCTGCCAAAGCCAAAAGCCGTGTTATTACCAAAAAAGATAACTACAAACAAGCTATGAAATTAAAGAAAAAGGTGGATGAAACTGTTAGAATAAAAAGTTATGTACTCACCATAAAGTTCTATCAGTGTTGTCCATTTTCATTCTTCATCTGATGGGTTCAGATCTGACACTGCCACTTCTACCAGATCATTGGATCTTAGAACTGCTGAGCTCCTCCCTTTACCCATAACGCCCTGCCAATCTAACATACCTCAGAACGAGTTTGCTGCCCCTAGATATAAAAGGACAACTAAAAATAGAAATAGCAAGCAGAAAACAAAAGACAAGCTGGAGCTCAAAGAAGTAACAGTAGTATCTATACAGCTCTTAGTTCTGTCCAGAAGACAAAAAGGAGAGAGGGCAGGTGGGTGGGGAGTTCAGTACGAATGAAAAACGACAACACAGATGAAATGTTATGGCGAGTATATAACTTTTTAGTTTGAGGTCATTTTCATTTTTCCCTCAACTGATGGGTAGAGTCCCCAGATACAGTAACCTTGGGAGAGCCCTAAGGAAGGATAGTCCAGAGCACTGCTGAGCCAAATGCCGCTTCGTTTGGAGAAATCAAATCCAATTTGTAATGAGCAATTAAAGTGCAGGGATTAGCCCAAGCTACAGCTGCACAAGTATCATCTAAAGATGATCAGGACAGGAAGTCTGAAGAAACAGCCACAGATCTTGTTAAATGGGCCCTAGGAGGTTTTGGTAGAGAGTCAACCATTTGGCCAATAGAACTTTAGACAATGGATTGCTGAATCTGGCAGGAGAAAAGAAAACAAATCACTGGTCAGATTTCCTAAAGGCTTTGGTTCTATGAAGGTAGAAATCCAAAAGATGTAATATGTACTCTCCTTTGTTTAAAAACTTTGGAAAGAAAACTGGGAGATTAATGACCTGGTTAACATTTGACTCTGAAGCATCCATAGGTAAATAAGATAGATTAGTTCACAATGACACCTTGTCTTTGTGAAAAATTAGATAAAGAGGCTTTAAAGACAGACCCTGGAGTACAGATACTCTTCTAGCAGACATAATAGCCACTAGAAAAATGGTTGTCCAAGATAAAAATTTTAGGTCAGCTTTGGCTGAATTAAGGCCTGAAGCATTACGTTTAAATCCTAAGGGGGTGTAGGCATCTTTTAATGGAGGTCTAAGCAAAAAACTCTCTTGAGAAAGGCCTTGCATAACTTAGAAGAGGCTAATGTAGAGTTATTTTCGCCCATGTGGAAATTAGAAATGGCAGCCGACTGAACTCTAATAGTTGAAAAACTAGCTACTTTGTTAATGATTGAAGCTACAAATTCAAGCATCGCTGGTAAAGGTGCTGAAAAGGGGTATTTGCTACGGGCCCACAAGACAAATGTTTTCCATTTATTCTTAAAATTCTTTCTAGTAGAAGCCTTATGGGAATATAGCAAAATATTAGAACCACGGTGGTGCAGCGGTTAGCGTTGTCACCTCACAGCAAGAGGTTCTCCCATTCGATTCTCGGCTGGAGCGCCTTCTGTGTAGAGTCTGCATGTCCTCCCCGCTGTCGAGTGACGTTTAAAGACATGCAGGTAGGTGCGTGCGTGAATGGGTGTGCCTTCTTTAAAGGCTGGATGTCGGGCTGGAAACTCGGCACTGTAAAAATGCATTGCCAATCATTGGCGGACCAGAGTTCCGCTGTGGCGACCCCTAACCGGGAAAAGCCGAAAGACACTAGTTATGACAGATTGGGGAGGAGAGCCTGTGCTGTCTAGCAATCAGTGGAACTGGAGAAACCATGCAGTCAGCTTGAGGCCTTTTATGTCTGGATGAGTCATGCCTATTGGGTGAGACAGTAGGTCGGATTTGGATCCAAAATCCAAGGTGGATGTCAAAAGATAAGGCCAGAGGAACAAAAAACAAATCTGACAAGGCTAGAAAGGTGCAGTGAGGATAACTGTGCTCTTCAAGTGAACTGCTTTCTGAAGAAATTTGGGAATTAGTGGTAAGGGTGGAAAAGCATACAGTAGACCGCAGGGGCAGTTGTGAACTGCAGCATATCTCAGTGCCTCCCCACGGGGAGATCAGGAAAAGAACCTGCTGCACTTGTTGAGGGGAGAGGCAAATACACTGGAGCATGGCTGGCCCACTGATGGAAAATTCTCTCCGTCGCACTGATGTTGAGACCACTTGTGAAGTATCAGAATGGACCTGCTTAGTGCATCTCCAATCACATGGGATTTCCCAAGAATGCGCATTGCACTTAGAGAGTGAATGGAAGAGACTGCACTCATAGCCTCGTGACAAAGAGGGTAAGATCTGGTTCCCCTTGTTTACTGATGTACCAGACTATCGACATATTGTCTGTCTGTATCGCAATTGTCCCAGATGGGAGAATGTCGTGACAGATCTCATATCCAGGACACTGACACACATCTTGGCCTCTTCAGGGTACCACATACCTTGGACTGCCCTCAAGCTAGGAGGCATCCATGGTCACTGTGGCCTTGAGATGGGGAAGAACAAAGGGACTGACTTTGTGGAGCTGGTTTGATTAAATCCACCACAGAAGATATCGTTTGCATGCTGGCGTGATCTTGACTGACCTGGATAATTGAGGTTACAGAATGGAAAATTGAGTGACAGAGTCCATTGAAGGATTCTCATGTGAAACCTGGCCAACAATCACTTTCTTAACTTGGGACTGCAGTGTGTTTATCTGAGTGGAGGTAACAGAGGCTATCTGACTGTGTCTAAATGAGCAACTATGAACTCCAGACACTGTGTTGGGGTGAGTTGAGACTTGTTGTAATTGACTGTTATTCCCACATAACAACAAAACTGGAGCAAGTAGTCCCTTGCCTGTGGTAGTTGATAACTGGCTGGGGCTGCAAGAAGCCAGCTGTCTAGATATGGAAACAAAAATCCCAGCAGTCTCAAGTGAGCTGCTACCACTGCCATGCATGGGGGCTGTGGTGAGACCAAAGAGAAGTGCTCTGAACTGATAATGAGTGGCTCCTGATCAAAACACAAGTATCTTCTGGAATGCCTGTTCATTTTAATGTGACAGTATATATCCTGAAGATCTATCAAGCACATACAATCGTCCTTTTGCAGCACAGGCAAAAAGGACTGAACCGTAACCATCCGAAACTTTGAAAAATGAACAAACTGATTTAACTTCTGGGATATATATATCACCCCGGGGATCACTTCGACAGGGACACAGGAAAATAATTTTCTTGGGTGGTGAAAGTCAGGGTACCTTTTTGGCTAGGCTTGTATAGGCCCTAGGGCCAATAGCCTAGAACCTACCTATGAACTTGCTGATATCCAGGACTGGTCTCAAGTCCCCTATCTTTCTATCTTTTTTGGCATGAAGAAAAATCCTGAGTAAGTTCCGGACCCCCTCTGGTCTGGGGGGACCTCATGGATGACTCTTTCTAGCAGCTTTTTTTATTTCTAGAAATGCTGCTTCCCTCTGACTGGGTGGAACAACAGGGATGTTCTTCATAACTGTGGGACTGGCTAAAATGGTGTTGTATAATCTCTGGAGATAATCCTCTGCACCCATTAATCTTTTGAGATAGATAACCAGGCTCTGTGGTGCAGGGCTATACAACCCTGACTGTATCCAGAGAAGGACAGTCGGGCCTCCCTTCAGGAGCACTGATACAATCTGAGAAACTCTCCAGACACCTGGTTCTGTGGACTATTTCAGCCATGAGGATAGTGTCTTCCAGTTGAATTCTCCCACTGCCCCTTGAGAAATATCAATGCATGAATCCTGGAAAGGACCCTGGGACTTCTTCAACTACACCTTTCTGTCACTTCACTGGTACCTACAGAAGGGTCTTTGAGGGGTAAAAAAAAAACGTACATACATGGCAGATAGGGTCTTTCCCTCCTGTTCACACCTGGAAAGTGTTTCCTTAACCTTTGGGCCAAACAGAAAAGAACCATCAAAGTGTACACTGACGAACAGAGACTTTAATGGTTCCGCATCATCATATACATACATCCAGGCATGTTTCCTGATGGCAATGCCTGAACCCACTGCCCATGAGGTACCTTCCGCGGTATGGGAGATCAACTTCATGGACGGATTTGAGATAGATTGGAGGGTTGCCAGCTGCAAGGAAATTTTGTTCTCATCCCCAGACAGTATGGATCCGGAAAAATGATTTGGCAAGCCCCCCCCACCCTCCCCAACACACCTTTATTGAATTATCACTTGAGACACAGACAAATTTACATTCATATAAAAGTAATCACACTATAATTAAACATTTTACTTCATTTACATTGCTATATATCATATAACCTAAGCAACATTACATAAAATATTCAATTCCTGCCTTTTTTTTTTTTTTTCAAGAAACATATTTATTAAACTATCACTTACTACATAGGCAATCATACATTTATATAAATGAAAACAAACCATGCAAACAAAATCATAGTTGCAAGCATTTTACATCACAAACCATACTGATACGCTCCCAACTGCAAACTTTATACATCACTTATAATCTACCCAATCTTTTTCAGTCAGACATTACAGAGCTCATTTAAGTTCTGCTGCCTTTTAAACCTTATTCCTCCCTTGCATGTATTGTTCCCACAACACCCATTTTTTCCCATGTAGTTTCCTCCTACCCTTTTCTAAAGATCTCGATTCCAGTTGTTTTATCTCTGTTGTTATATTCACTACTTCTAGTATAGTTGGTTTAGATTCTGATTTCCATTTTTTAGTAATTGCTTTTTGGCAACCACCATTATTAGATACATCAAGGCCTTACCATACCTAGGTAACTCCAATTCTGTATCACAGCTCAGAAAAATCATCTCCCTCATCACACCAATCTGCCCATCCAGCATCTCCAACAGTACATTCAGCAGGGAATCCTTAAATTCTGCCAATTCACAGCACTCCTAGAAAATATGTCCCCAGTTATCTTTTTCTTCCCTGTCACATCTCCAACATTTGCTGTGTGCCTGAGAAAAAATTCTCTGGAGTCTACTTGCGGTACAGAAATATGTATGGAAACATTTCCAGGCAAAAATCCTAAATCTTCTAGACGTTGTTGCACATTTGGGAAACATACATATATTCCTCCCATTGTTTCTTTGTGAATTGCTTATCCAAATCTCTCTTCCCAATCCTTTTTAACCTCCTCTGATTGATTCTTGTAGATATCCTGCAATATTGTATATGCTCTACTAATTATTCCTTTTTAATGGCAGCTTCTGTTCTAGATTCTAAGGAAATCTCTACCAGTGCTGGTCTTTTGTTTGGGATCCCCTATTTCTTTCTCTTTGCCTATACTCTGATATCAATCCCTGACATGGAAGGTAATCTCTAACCTGAAGTCCTAATACATTCTTGGCTTCTTCCCATTCTGTCATCTTTCCCTCTCTAGTTATTTGCTCCCAATACATTAATTCTTTTGCCAGTTTTCTCCAATAAATTCCAGTCCTCTCCTGTCTATTGTCTATGTCCTTAATTGCAGTCATCCCTATCGGCAGAATCTTCTTTCACCAATCCCATGTTGGCTTAGTCCTTAGAATACTTTTTGCTACTTTATGGATAGAATATTCTGTATGATTACAGTTATTCTCCTTAAAAACCTGCATCCAAAATCCCAGTCTCTCCTTGTTTCTTGAGGCCCCCCCCCATTTCCTCATTCATTTCTACTCTGAAATATAGTTTTCTGCTTGTGCTATGTATAGGAGTCTTAATCGTGTAGCTCTGAAATACTCATTGAATTGGGTAAACCCAATCCACTCTGTACTACTGAAAGAATCAGTTTATCTCACTTGACTCTTGCCATATTCCCCTCCCAGATAAAGTCTTTCAGCTCTTTATTAACTATCCACAACTTCTCTGGTTGATAAGATATGCCTGACCTGTGTACAAGACTAAAGGGACAAATACCAATTTAACTATTTGCATCGTATTATCTGTATCCATATAACAAAACCTCCATTTTCTCAGATTTTGTATTATTTTTTGTTAATTCTATTCTCACATATTCCTAGCTGCCACACTAGAATCATTTTAATCCATATTCTTAAATACTTCATTTTATCACATCTCCATAAATATGGATACTCCCAAACCAATTTGTGTATGGGTACATAATTTGCTGATACGTTTGTTTTAGCTTCATTGGTTTTGTATCCTGAAAAGATCTGAAACTGTCTCCAAATGCTCCACAACACTGTAATGTCCCTTTCCCGTTGTGACAGGTATAAAATAATATCTGCAAATAAAGCCAACTTTTCTTGACTACAATACCAATTATATCCTTGAACTTCTGAGTCCCTTATTTTCTTTGCCAATGTTTCTAAATGTTAATGCAAACAATAAAGGGGAAAGAGGATACCCCTGCCTGGTTCCCCGTTCAAGCAGAAATTATCAGAGAGGGCCCCACCCACTTTAAATTAGATTAATCTTATAATTTTTTCAGGAAACGTAAATGATTCAATGGCCCTGCTTATAAAGTCAGAGCTTACTCTGCCAAATGCAGTTATATTTGTTCTATTGTCTAATGTTCTGTTAATGTTGTCAAATATTTGCCTCCCCTCCATGAAACCACATCAATCGATTTGGCAAGCTCCTTGATCAAATCTCTTTGCAGTCTCCTAAAATGTGCTAAGTAATTCAGTGACTTAAGGCCAAAGGTCACGGAGGCATAAACATGCTTCACAAATCTGTCCAACACTCTAGACTCTTTATTAGGGGGATGGATGGAAGAACTCTGTTCTGCTAGTTCCTTTCCTGTAGTTGCAGCCACAACCATGGCATCAGCAGGTACTCCCTTGCTCCAGTGTACATGGTCTTTAGGCTCATTAGACACTGTTCCATTCCGTACCCGATCAAGAGACTAAGTCAATGAGCTCATCGCCGGCGGGTGTGTGTGTCACCCAAGTAGTAGATGGGCCAGACCCAAAAGTCTCCATGAACACCAATTTCTCCTGATAGGGAATATCGGAAAACCAACTACCTTTTTGTTTTAAGAGTTCCGGGATGTCCCAAAGGAGACTTCATCAAGTGGTGATCTGGGGGACCCCTCCCACTCATCAAAATCAGTGTCCTCTGAGAAAGATTCCTGGGGGGGGGGGGATCTACATGCCTCCTCTTGCATGTCCTCTTTTGAGGGACTTCCTCAGTGGGGTGTTCTGGGAAAATGTCTGAAGAGATAGTGCCATGATGGATTGGCTGGAGGCTTGCTCAGGTTAGCTGTCCCAGTGGAAGAGAAACTCAAAATACAGAACAGTATGAGGCAGGGTTGTCTGATCTGAAAGGGGCAGGGAAGTCTGTTCTCTAATGACAGAGAAAACCTATCCACAACCTCAAAAGCAGAAAGCCTAGGAGAAACAGAATTCAACAGCTCCAAAGCTGGAATCTCTCAGATTGCTGGCTCCTGCAACCCCATCTGCACTCCACCTGAGGAGGAAATAGGATCCAAGCTATCCAGAGCCAAGGCGGTGAGGGGGAGAGAGAGCTCCTAAAGCTTCAGAGTTCACTTCAAGCCCCCAGACCTGGCTTCAGTGGCCTGACTCAGAGTGTCATCCTAGCTCCAAAACACTCAGTGCTGGTCAGCTCAGGGGAACTACTGGAGTCAAAGAGCAAACGTTCTTCAGATCAGAAATAGACACCCCTAGGGATTTTGGATCCAATTGCTCTGAAAAAGGACAACGGATTGAAGGAGATACCATAGGTGAAGAGGACAGGTGTCAGCTCTCAGGCCCACAAGGGGTCGGAGCCGTGAGATTTCCCATCTGTACCTGTGCCCGAGGAACTTCATCATCCTGTCCACATGTGCTTCTGAAAGGAATATGGAAGATCATAGAGAGGATGTAGTGGAAGGAGGCCTAAAATGCCTTTGAGACACCTCTTCTAGGAGTGGAGAGAACAGCCTGGATGACTTTGGATCCGTTGGAAGGGGTGAGGTATGGATCTAAGACCACCAAGATTTTTCAGTTGTCAGCTCCAAAAGTGATGGATTCGTCTTTTTCCTGACTCTGCAGGGGACTCAGATGTGGGAGACCAAGAACAGGACAAATCTGGAGACCTTTTCTGGATTCCCTGTCCTTAATCAGTGGGTCAACTTTTGATTTCTCTGACTTTTTACAGGGAGTTTGAGTCCTAGCCACTGAAGAAGATGTAGTGGGTAACAGACCTTGAAAATTAGTTTGTTCTTACAGTTAGTCAAGGCCCTAGAATTAAATTTGAAGCAAACAGCACAGTCACCATCAATGTGTGCTTTACACAAACAATACACACATTCCCTGCGGGCATCAGAATTTGGAATCTTATGCCCACAGGAAACGCTTTTTAAATTCAGAGGGTTTATCGGACATCAAGATTCTACAAGAAAACAATCTATTCAAATAGAAAAGAATGTTTTCGTGA
This sequence comes from Protopterus annectens, assembly GCF_019279795.1. Lineage (NCBI taxonomy): Eukaryota > Metazoa > Chordata > Ceratodontiformes > Protopteridae > Protopterus > Protopterus annectens. Next base: position 326,937,945 of record NC_056747.1, read on the forward strand.
TTTTTTTTTTTTTTTCTAAGGACTAAGAGCAAGGAAGAGAAGGAAAACGCTACCAAAAAATGGTAGACAAAGTGCTCGAAAGATTACAAGTGGATACCAGCAATCTTAATGACAGAAGTACCAAAAATAGTAACGGACACTAAAATATGGCAGGGAAGAAGAAAGGTGATATATTAAAAGTAATAAACTCAAACACACCAGCAAAATGGAAAAGTCCAAATACCACCGAAAAAAACGCCCGAGAGCTAGAAATCCACATCTGATACCTAATGGAGGCAAACGAGATCTGAGTTATGTTATGTTGGCAGGACATTATGGGTAAAGGGAGGAGCTTAAGAGTTCTAAGATCTGATGATCTGGAAGAAGCATCCGGGTTGGATCTGATTCCTGGACCTGAACCCATCAGTTTACTGAATAAATTTTTACTGATTTTCAGAAACAAACATATATACATCAAAGAAATATTTACATAGTCAAAGCTTAAAGTGGAGAAACAATTCCAAAAACAAACATTACAAAACCAACTATTTACATAGGATGTCTATACTTGAAAAACTTTGTTTTCTTGAATGCATCTTTGAATAAGATTATAATTTATTACAGTCTTCTGTTTCCAGCACTTGATTTATTTTCTGCCAGGCAATGCTTAGGGAAGTAGGTCATTCTGTTCTTTCCTTGATTGTTTTCAATTCCAGCTGCGAGACTGATAAAACCATGTTCTTGAAATGTTTAAAATTGGGAAGAGTCAAAGCTTTCCAGTTCTGTATAATATTTTTCTTTGCAATAGCAAGGAGAGTCCACAAAATTACATATTTTTGCCTTGGAACACAAGAAGGCACATGTGTATTCAACAAAACTAGAGATTTTGTAAGTTGAAAATTATCAGTGAACAGTGCCTGTAACAAATAGTTAATGCATTCCCAATACTGTTTAAGTAAATGGCATTTGTAGAACATGTGTTGCCAATTGGCTATTGATTGCGATTTACACCTCCAATAGCTATTTTCTTTATTATATATTAGTTCTAATTTGTGTGGTATTAAGTATGTTCTATGTATAAAATGCCATGTGAAAAGTTGCCAATATAGTGATAAAGATGTTAGTTTGGAGATGTAACAATTAGTTTTTTTTATCTTTATCATCTAGCATTTTACCATTAACTGTTTCATAGTATTTCCACATATATTTTGTTTATTATGAACTCTTGTTTCTTTAACTAATTTGTACAATACTGATAAAATTCCTTTCCCTTTTGTGGGAACTTCCATTAGCATTAACTGCTCTATTAACTTAGGAACCTTTTCCCTAACAGACTTCTGCATTATTACCTGTTGGTTTAAAACTGTGTCTTAATTCCTGCAGTGTTAACCATGTCATTTTCAAGGTTGAACTCACTAATAATTTGCTCTATCATTAGTACTTTATTAGTGTTTATCAACTGATGCCAGTAAATTAGACTGTTCTTACTGTTTTAACTGCTACTGAGTCCTAACATATTATTATTCTGTGTATATGCTATTGGGAATATGAAAAAAGACCATGCCTTTATATCCGGATTTTTAGTTACAAAGTGCATAAAAGACTACATAGAAAGTATTTTATATACAATGTAAAGAGATGGAAAGCAATTTCATTTCAGTGAATGTGGAGGGAAGCATTATAAATAGGCATTAGGTAATGAACATGTGAATTAATTTTAAGTGTACGAACATTCCCATTGGATAATGAGTTGTATTTAAATGATTAGGACCACTTCTTAGGATGTTCTGATGAAGTCTATGCAAGTTATATGAAAGTGCTTAACCAAGTGGTTCATTTTTATTTGATTTTTGTCTCAATAAATAGTTGTTAATACTATGTTTTGTGTGAGCAGTGACATTTACAGCACATCTTTTTTTGTTTTTTATGTATGTCTGAGTTGGAGATACGCTGTGTTTTATAAGAATTTCATTATTAACCCTTCAAATTGTTTTAAATATGATTTTGGTGGAGGTAGCAAGTAAACTTGTCTAAAATACAGAATTTTGGGGAATATAATCAGTTTAATTATATATAGTCTTTCCTCCATGGTAAAAAAATAGCTTATTCCATTTTTGTATGAGTTCTTTGATATTATAAAAGCCAAACTAGAACTCTCGACAACCCAATAGTCCAATAAGCACAGAAACTGTTCTAGTGAATAAGTCACGATCCACGATTTATTTTCTATTATTCATACACAAAAATTAATCACTGGTTTAGCGCTTTCATCTACGTATCGTAGACTTCATCAGAACATTATCTGCATTTGCCAATAGTCTTTATATAATATAAAAAAAACGCCAAAATTTAAAATTCCATTAATTAGCTGTCCATCAGCTTAAAGTCACAGATACATCCCAGAATACATTCATAAAAATTAAAATTCAATAATTAATTAAAACTATTCTTTTAAAAGCTGTCATAAAATTGATTCATATAAACTTCATTAATTAATAAAACTTTTAATATGCTACACATGCATTATAAAAGAGAATGTGCAAAAATATATGTACAGCCTTACCTACAAATACTACTGAAAATATCTAAAAACACATTTAAAATATATATCATCCCTGATAGTACTATGTTCCTCTCAAATTAGTAGGCTTAGTTTAATTTATTCATAATGTCTAATAATATGCAACATACATAAATATACAATATCAGTGTAGATGTATAATTAAATATAAAATAAAAATAATTAAAATAAATATAAAAATAAAAATACATATACAATACATTTAATTAATTTCTTATAAGAGGTTTGGTGGGTATACATTCATTTAATCCCGGGGGTATTGCTGCATTTAACCTGATTTGCCATTTTATTTCTTTCTCTGATACAAGAGCCTTAATGTCTCCCCCCCTGGGGTTTGTTTTTATCACTTCTAGGATACCAAACAAGAATCCAATGCAATTTGGATTACTATTTAAATGCCTGGACAGGGCATTATTGGTATTCTTTTTACGTATGCAATATAGGTGATCGTATATTCTTTCTTTTAATCTCCTGTCCGTTTTGCCTACGTAAAAGAATCCACAGGTTGAGCATATTGCTAAGTAAATCAAGTGTTGTGTTTGACAATTCCCTTTACTAAAATTTATCTTACTTCTAAGAATGTTGTCCAATATTACACTCTCTTTATTTATGATACTACTACACTGGTTACAATGGCCACATTTGGTAGTCCCAACTTTTCCAAAATATGTCTTTTTGTTCATGTTATTCATTCTTATTTCAAGTATTCTTTTTAAATTCTGGTCAGTTTTGTATACATATATAGGCTTTGCTCCCAACTTATCACTAATTCCTTCATCACTAGTGATTATATTCCAATTCTTGTCTATAATCTGTTTAACTTGACTAGCCTGCTTACCATACTTTACTATACAGGCTTTTTGGAAGCTTTGACCATCTGACGCCTTCTTATAGTCACTATTTTTTGTATTAGTGAGTGCGTTGGATGGACCTACACCCAACACTGGTGTATACTTTTTCCCCCATTCCTTAACATACATAGTGACATCCTGAACCAAATCCTCAGGATATCCTCTATCTATAAATAGTTTCTTCACAAAATGCATTTCCTTAAGGAAGTCCTTCTTGACCGTAGTCATCCTAGCAACTCTGATTGATTGTCCTTTAATAATACTTTTTTTCTGAGAATACGGATGATTACTATTATATTCAAGATAACTGTTACAAAAAGTTTCTTTTCTAAATATTCTGGACTGAAATTTATGGCCATCAGAGTATATATAAGAATCTAGAAAATTAATGCCAAAGTAATCAACATTGTATGTGAACCTAAGGTATGTTGTGGTATTATTAATATATTCAACAAACTGGATGAATTCCTCTTTTTCTCCTTTCCATAAAATAAAAATATCATCCAGGTAACGCACATATAGTGACATATACTTATACCAAGGTGAGTTAAGCACATATTCCTTCTCCCAGTCTAATAAAACAAGGTTTGCATATATGGGGGCACAAGCTGCCCCCATTGCCACGCCATTATTCTACTTATAATACTCACCATCAAAGTATATGAAATTATCTAAAACAATGTTAATGAATTCATGTATTAATGCTTTCTTATCTTCACTTCTTTGATATTATCCAAAATCTCTTTATACTTTAGTTGCACTGTTGTATCTATATCATTTGTAATTTTAACTCCTAAGTAGCTGACTGCATCATTTCTAGACAGACATTTATATTTAATACTTCTTTGTTCATATTTATTACTGACATATTGGTTTTATTTTCATTAAATGATAGTCCACAAATCTTCTTAAACTGTATTGTTGCTTTCCATAGTTCTTTTAGTGTGTTATCTTCTTTTAAAGTCAATAAAATGTTGTCTGCAAATAGTTGAATCTTTAACTCAGGGTCAGTATACAGCTGAATTCCTTGAATGTTTGGGTTTGCACATGTGAAATTTGCTAATGGTTCTATTACTAATTCGAATAAAGGAGAAAGTGGACAACCCTGTTTTGTACCTTTTGTAATGGTAATAGGGTTCGACAAACAGGATCCTATTTTTATGTACACAGAAGATTTATCAGAGACCTTATTAGTGAGATAAAACTTTTCAAAAATCCATACTCCACCAGTGCAACCCAAAGGTAATCCCAGTTCACGGAATCGAATGCACTGTTAATATCTAAGCAAATGACATTCAGTTTACTTTTTGTTTTGTTTATGAAATCAATAAGGGACAAATTTCTCTTTATATTGTCATTTGCATTTCTGTTTGTAATGAATCATGTTTGATCATTGTCTATCAATAATGGCAATATTTGTTTTATTCTGTTTGCATGAACTGTCAAATATTTTATAATCTATATTTAATAAACTTATGGGTCTACTATATGAGGTACACTCATCAGGTTTTTTATCTCGTTTCAAAACTGGTGATACTTGAGTGTATTTCCAAAGAGGAGGGCATTTATTACCTTCTTTAACTGATGTGAACACACTTAGTAATAGATTTTAATGCATTATTAGATAGCAGTTTAAACATTTCTAGTGTCATATTATCATTACCTGGGGCCTTGTTTAATTTTAGTTTCTTGATTTGCGCTTTAATTTCTGTCACAGTTATATCTTTATTATTTTTCTGTGTTCATCTGATAGTGTTAGTCTTATATTTTCCTTAAGGAATTTTTTAAGTGCTTCACTTGATTCTACTTTATTTCTTGACTACTGAGTTTATTAAAATACACTCTAAAGAATTCTCAAATTCCTTCCAGGTCTGAGATAATCAGAGGAAGAGCACTGAGCAAACTGATCTGTGATATATAACGTTAAGTATCCTGTTTTTTGCAAGTTATTTATAGCACTTTTATTGTCTGCTACATACTTTTCTAGCTAGTTTCACTGTGTGTGAGGTATTAACTGGAAAATTTCTACATTTGTTAAGCATCTGTTTGGGTTTGTTTTGATTTTTGTTTCCTACCCTCCCTTCCTATTGGTATCCTATTCTTATACTTGGTGGCTTTGCAGTTGCCCACCCCTACTGTAAATAGGATCTGGGACACTCCTCCCAGTCTAGCGTCATTCCCTCATTCTACCTAATACAGGGAGAACATTTGAGAAGGCCAACCCACTTAGTTTCTTAACCTTGAATTATCTTCTGCTCCTCCTTTCTCCCTTTCCACTTAAAAAAAATTCTAAGGTTGTTTCCTGCCTTTTCTGCAATTAATAATTTCTAAGCTGGTTTCCTGCCTTTCCTCTAAGTGGTCTAATCCATATACAGATTTGCTGTATCCAGGACTGTTTGTAAGCTTCTGACCCCCAAGCCTTTCTGTGTTGGAGGGAGGCCTTCTAGCTTATCAGTGGGAGTGATAAGCACTAGGTAGCTTATCTATTAAAATAAATAAATAAATAACACAATGCATCACTGCTTAGCTAGGGTTAAACTATTCCTGGCGCCATAAAGTCTGCTCTTCGAATTTTCCCTTAGAACTAACCAGTTTTTTAGTTTTAGCAATCAAATCTGTTTCTTTGAGCTCAGCACTTGTTCAGAACTCGGTGAAAGCACTAAATATGCTACAAATTACTACAGCACACAACTTTCCTCACTTGTCTAGAGGAAAACAGTTTTTAGTACTTAATAAATAAGCACCTATCCAAGCATATCTAAGGGTCAGCTCCCAGTGTTTTCTCCTGTCTACCTGATGAATTTGGGCATCTTGGGGCAATTGTACACAGACAACCCTCTCCTCCTACCACCAAAGACTACATGTGAGAGATGCACTTATATAGCCAAACTGGAAGCAAAGCTCTCTTCACCCAAGAATGGACTAGGCAGTCAAGAGGAGAATGTAAACACTTGCACCACACCACACTCATTACTATAGTCCCTCAAAACCTACAACACCAAAACACACACATAGAAACACAAAACCCACTCCTACATTCACGGAGGCTCTCAATAAAAATCTGCTCAAGCAACAGGGACCTCCAAAGCAGAAACGCAAACAACCTCCACCACCCAACACAACTCAAATGACACATAGCCCACAAACTCAGTGTGACACTCATCCACAGCCCATAAGGCATAACAACGTACCCATCACTCTAGTCATAGGTGACTCTATAGTCAGACACAATGATGTTCCACTCACCAAGCTAAGCAAGGAGAAAGTTACTATCAGCTTCCTGTCGGGTGCCAGGATCAGTCACATAACGCACGCACTCAGGTCACTCCACAAGTACAAATATGTCTCTGTCATTGTCCAGGCTGGTGTGAATAATGTGAGACATACCTCCCTGGACTACATGAAGAGAGACACAGAGGAGCTGTCCGATCTTGTAGCCCAACGCAGGTATGAACCTTGCCCTGAGTAGCATTCTGCCATCACCCAGAATGATATCACAGTACAAGGACAAAATGATTGCCTTCAACAACTGGCTAAGCTTCTAGTTTCATTCTAAGGGGATCCAGTATCTGCCTGCCTGGGATGACATGATCGACAGACCACGATGCTTTGCCAGAGATGGTCTGCACCTGTCGCCCTTGGCATTCCGGATACTGGCTAAGGCTCTTGCCACCCCTATAGTGCCTTTTTTAGGCAAGGTTCAAATGACAAATGCACCACCGTAACAGGTACAAGCAAGCAAAATCTGAGGGTAATGCTACTCACTGCTAGAAGTCTAAACCTCAAAATGCACTCACTCGAGGCACTCAAAGTGGAAAATATCGACATCTGTGCAGTGACAGAAACCTGTTTCAAGGGTCCAGAGAGCACCCCTGCATTACCAGGCTACAATTCATACCACACCTTTCGGCCACCTAACCTGGACCAAAACAGTAAAGGCGGAGGCGTGTCCATATTCATTAAGGATATCCACACCTCCAGGCTAGTTAGTCAGCATAATGCATCTGAGATTATCCAAGTGCAACTAACTCTGGGTAAGACCGCAATCCAAATCCAAATTGTAGCTTGCTACAGATCCCCCAACCAAGCCCCAGGATTACCACTCCTCATTTCTTGATACACTGGAAAATATTAGGGTACAACCTAACACCCTAATAATGGGCAATTTCAACTACCCCACCATTAACTGGGAAAATTACTCATGTACTAACTCTTTTGCACTTTTTCTGGAATTCATAAATTCCAACGACTTGAAGCAACTTATCCACACCCCCACCAGGGGCAGCAGTATCCTAGACCTAGTCATTACCAACATGGGCAACTGGTATTCCGCACCAGAGGTCAACTCCTCGGTGGCGAGATCTGACCACAAGCTAATCACCCTAGACATCCACATCCCACCCAAACCCCCAATTAGGGAAACCACCTTAAAAAATGTCTCCAAAGCCAGCTTCACGCTTAAGACAGATGCGGCAAACTTCGTAACACCCATGCAGACAGACAATAGAGGTACAACTGCTGAATCCTACACAAATGCGCTTTATAAGCACTTACACGACTGCATGGATCGTGCAATCCCTAACAGAACCAAGATGCTATCCTCCAAAAAACGGAAGCCAATCTGGTGGTCCCCTGCCATAAACAAACTCTACAACAGAAGAAACTGTTGCAAAGAGTAAAATCCTATGACTGGAGGAACTCCCTGGTCAGCCTCAGTAAAAAGCTGAGATCCCTCATAAAATCCTCCAAAGCTAGTTACGAAAACAAAATCATCACTGATTCTAAAGACAACCACAAATCATTCTATAGGTATGTCAAGAATCTCAATGGCAATACTCAGATCTGCTCTGAGTTACAGCACAATGGCACTAAATATACAGAACCAACTGATATTGTCAACATCCTGGCAGATAGGTTCAGTGCTACCTTGACCCCCCCCCCCCCTTCACCGCCTAAAGGGCCCATCTCCATACCGGAAGAACGCAAAGTTCCTGTAATCACGGCTGCACATGTAAAAACCACACTCTCCAAAGCCAAGAACACAGCATCCATGGGACATGACAACATCCCAGGCTGCGTTCTACACGAACTACAGAACGAACTGGCACCCCCACCTAAGTACCTTGTTCAATCATAGCCTCACCTCAGGCTTTGTGCCCACTGAACGGCGCAGAGCGACGGTTATTCCACTTCACAAAGGGGGAGCCAACATGGACCCTGGGAACTACCGCCCCATTAGCCTGACAAGCCTGGTCTGCAAGGCAATGGAATGTATCATCATGGAACTTATAAACAATGGCATTGGTAATCTCCAAACTCTGGACCCCACCCAGTTTGGGTTTGTAAAATGCAGATCATGTCTCTTAAACCTGATAGACTTCTTTGAAGCGGTCACAAAAGCTGTAGATGAGGGTAAGGTGGTTCACACAGCCTATCTAGATCTCGTCAAGGCTTTCAACACCATCTCCCACTCTGGAATTATAGATAAACTCACTAAACTAGGTATAAATCCCTATGTCACAAGATGGGTTGCCAAATGGCTCACTGACAGAACCCACACTGTGAAAGTAGCAGACTCCAAATACGACTTCAGACCAGCGACAAGTGGAGTACCACAGGGTTCAATCCTGGATCCTCTCCTGTTTGGTATCTACTTCTCTGAAGATCAGGCTAGCACAGAAGGTCTTTGGCTAACGAAGTTCACACATGACTGCAAACTAGGAGCCATAACTGAAACTCCTGACAATGTGCACATCCTACAAAAGGGCCTCACTGGGACAGATGCCTGGTGTCAAAGCCATGGCCTCAAGCTCAATAGCAAAAAGTGCATTGTCATCCCTTTTGGTAAAAACTCTGTTCCCATGAACTGCTACATAGGCAGTAGTCTACTTAACACCGAAAGTGTGATAAGAGACCTTGGGACACGGGGACAGTAGTCTCTCCTTTGATAATCACATCTCCACAGTAGTCAGGAAAGCCTTCTATGTGGCACACCTCATCACAAGAAGTTTCTCATCCAGGAAAAAAGAGGTCATTGTTCCCCTCTACTCGTCACTCATTAGACCCCTTATAGAATACAGCGTCCCTTTTGGTATGTACCTCACAAGACATTTACAACAACTGGAAAGGCTGCAGAAATACCTCACAAAGAGGATTACTGGCCTCAAACAGATGCCCTATGCAGACCATCTAAAAAAACTCCAGCTTTACTCCATCGCATATTGCCTACTCAGAGCCGATCTCTGCCTAACATACAAAGCTATGTCAAACCCAGAGCTGTTGGACATGCTCCACTTAAAGAAATCCCAATCCCTCTAAGCTATACGCTCTAAGGACCTAAACCTTGTCACCCCATTAAACAGAACATGTTGGAGGGATAGATTCCTGTCCCAGAGACTTCCCATACTCTGGAACAAACTACCTATCTATATCAAACAAAGCTCCTCATTAGCACTCTTCAAGAAAAATCTTGATGATTGGATGGGAGATAGGAAATTCATCCTGGGGATCACCCCTGCGGCTCTGCTCGACAGGGGCACAGAAAAATTATTTTCTTGGGTGGCGAAAGCCAGGGTACCTTTTTGGCTAGGGTTATATAGGCCCTAGGGCCAATAGTCTAGTACCTACCTATGATATTTTTCTTTTTTTGTCTATATTGTATATTTATTTTATCTGAGTCTCCTTTGATTTTTGGATTCATAAGTAAGCGCATAGTTTGACCTTCTCTAGATTTATTGTTTTATGGTTCAATATCTCTAAGTATTTTTTTTGTTGAGGTCTTCCAATTATTTTTCTGAAGCCAAGTTGCCTTTATGAATATCTAAATTAATTTTATCTATTTTAGTTTGCAGTTCTGCCAGTTCTTTATTCCAATACTTTTGTTTGTTTTTATACCAGGCTACCACCTTCCCATATAAATATATATATATATATATATATATATATATATATATATATATATATATATATATATATATATATATACATATATATATCTGCTACCTCATCTGTGATGTTTAAAACTAGAAATTTTTGCATCTCTGTAGTACAGCATTGTTTAAACTTTAAGGTTTGCTACATAGGCTAGAATTCTTATTATTCGAAGTTTTCTGTTAAAGTTAAAATCTATTTCAAAAGGTATTGCATTACGGTCTGAGAAGGGGTAGGTGATTGTTTTGGCATTGCTCATTTTTGTGGTAAGATATTTTGTTAAATACACTCTATTCTGGAAAAGGTGTTATGTCTATGTGAGTAATGTGTGAGAATATCAATGAATCTTCTTCAGCATATGAGTTAATGTCCATTAAGTTATATGAGTCAGTAAACTCTAATTTTGATATTTGAGATTTCTTGCGTGTTTTTAACATTTGTGTCCTCTTCTTTCATTATACAATTAAAATGTCCTGCAATTATTGTATTACCTTTGGAATGTTGTATTATGTTCTCTAAATGTTGTTTGGCTGCCCTAACACCCAGTCCTGGTATCCAATAGTTGTTTACCAGGGTATAGGCCAAATCATTTATTAATACTGACACTAAACAAAACATTCCTGAGTTATCACTGACTGTATTTATGATCTTAAATGTAAGCAGCAAAAAAACGACAATGACCAAAACAGCTAAAACCATCAATTTAAATATAACTAAAAGCATCAAATTCTTATTGGTTCTGTGCTGTCAAACTTCAACTACTGAACTGTATAATATTCAATTAATCACTTTTACAGAGACTGTTATATGATATTACTGTCCGTAGTTAAATAAAATAGTGCAACTTTAAATTCAACATTGTTCTAGTATATACATCTTATATTTTATCTCACTGTATAATTTAATGTCCTTCAACCAACATCTGTTTTCAGTGCAACAGTATTTACTGTATAGTGGCAACATTTTTAGACAACAATTTATTATCAATGCATTTCTTGCTTCATTTATCACCATTGTATACATATCCTTTTGCCCACATGTATATTTCTAAGTAAGCATTTAATTTTTAGTGTTTCTTTACGCCAGATTTAATATACAACTAAGACGACTTTTAATATTTGTTGCAAACCCTGTGTGTACACAGTCCAAGTAGGTTCAAATTTCCTACTCTTAAAGCAGCAGAGCCTTATGAAACTTCATTTGTTTCAACATCCAGTCAGGTTAGTGAAAACATTACTGTTATAAACTGTAGATTTTAATACATAACATTTTGGCTTCTAATATAATCTCTATGTATAAAATGAACAACACTTTTACATAGTACATTCATCTGTTGAGTTGAATTCTTTACATCGTTAGATTTAGATCGGTTTGTATTCATATTATAGGCTTTCATAATCTTCTTGTTTAATAGATAAGTTATATGCATTTTTCGTGATATTTTATACTTTAGATAGTATCGGCAATTAATATAAATTTATTAAGGCTTCATCTGGATTCATGTAATCTCTTACTTTAGCTTTTCTTGTACCTTGTTTTTCTCTATGAAGCACAAGCGAATCCTAAGCATTTCATAAATATCTGAACTGCTCTTAGTATATTAAACATATCAGTATCACTGTATGTCTTGTTTAGCAATTGAACTTAATCTATTCGTCTTCATAGTTAATGACTGTGGACCGACATAAGTCTTGTTCATGTTTATCACATATGAGTGCCATTTCTTATTTACCAATCTTGTTAAGTATGTGGATTCTTATAACACTTTCATGACATTTATATCCTACCATACTAGTTCTTTTTTACATCTGGTTCAGCTTCTTACTGAATAAATTTGTGTAGATATATATTTATTTATTGGTTTCTTAGCTGTTAAATTATTTCTTTTGTTGTTATAAGTAGTCATACTTTCTTTTATAGCTGTGTGTCCTAGTATGCATACATATGAGTTTGCGTTAACTGTTTATATCAATTGTTTCTATGTTGTTCATGATGTTATTTTCTTTGCAATATATATTATAGTACTTTTGTGGTAATTTCTCTTATTTCCTTTTAGAATTATTAAAATATATGCTATGCATATGTACACACTCAATAATGCTTTGAAGCACTTGTATTTTGTTGAAAATATGTACTTGGCACTTGAAGAGTCTGTTGGTTTAAGTTAAGCCCCATATTGCTTTGCTTCAAGTGCTAGTTGTTTGTTGTTCTTCTTTCGGCTTTTCCTGGTTAAGGGGCGCCACAGCGGAACTCCGGTCCGCTAATGATTGGCAGTAGATTTTTACAGTGCCGAGGTGCCAGCTCGACGCCCAACCTTCAACAAATGCACGCGCATTCACGCATGTCTTTCTAACACCACTCAACTGCGGGGAGGACATGCAGACTCAACACAGAAGGCGCTCCAGCCGAGAATCGAACGGGAGAACCTCTTGCTGTGAGGAGACAACGCTACCGCTGCACCACCGTGGCAGTACGCTTTAAGTGCTAGTCATTCTCTGTAATCAAGTACTTTCGTTTTTGGCAAATGCAAACGACTCTAATGGACTCTAACAGCTTTTTATTTTTGATTGTAATACCTAAAGATGGATTAAAAAAAGTTATGTACCTACCATAACGTTCCATGTTAGTTGTCTTCATCTCGCCTTCCTTCTTGCTGGTTGGGATTGGAGCCGATCCTTGGCTCTGACTCGGCCATCTTCAATAGCTCGAGAGCCATTTACTGGCTCGAGGCTACCCCTTATCCCATAATGCCTAGCGATAGCTACCCAGATCTCGTTTGAAATAGCTAACTCCAGACATAACAAGAGAATAAACTAGTCAAATAATTAGTTGACTATACCTGCCATATTCTCCAAGGCAATAGAGGAGAAACAAGAGAACACACAGCCAGTGAAACAGAACTCCTCTTGGTCCACTAGGACAGGGGGACGGGGGGTGGGACGCAAGAAGGAAGGCGAGATGAAGACAATTAACATGGAACGTTATGGTAGGTACATAACCTAATTGCCTTCGTTCTTGCTGGTTGGGTCAGCATCCCTAGCACCTAATATCCTGGGTGGCTCAGTGGAACAGACCCTTCAGAACAGTGGAACCAAAGTCAGCTCTGCTCCTGGAGACCATATCCAACTTGTAATGAGAAATAAAGGTATGAGGGTTTGCCCACGTGGCAGCTGCACAGATAGAATCCATGGGCAAACTAGACTGGAAGGCTACAGAGGTGGCCAAGGCCCTAGTAGAATGACCTTTCAGTTTAATAGGTAACTCTTTGTTCCTTAACTGATAAATGAAAGTAATAGTGTGTGACAACCATCTAGACAAGGTTACCTTGGAAACTGGGAGACCTTGTTTGCCCAAGGCATAAAAAAGGAATAGTTGGTCCAACTTCCTTATTTCCTTAGTTCTGTGCAGGTAAAAACGCAATTGTCTATGAACGCCCAATTGGTGTAGTTTGTACTCTGCCTTGTTGGTACGATTAGGGAAAAACACAGGAAGATCTATAGATTGGTTTAAATTATTTTCTGAGCAGACTTTAGGAAGAAACGAAGGATTAGTCCTCAGAGCAACCATGTCCTTATGAAAAACCAAGAAGGGAGGACGAACACGTAGTGCCTGAAGTTCAGAGACGCGTCTGGCTGAAGTAACAGCTACCAGAAAGAGTGTCTTCCAAGATAGAAACTTGATAGAGCAGGATGCTGTTGGTTCAAAAGGGGGCAGAATTAAGGAAGTTAGGACTAAATTAAGGTCCCAAGAAGGAGGGGGATCTCTCACTGGAAGCCTAAGAAGAGTTGTCCCTCACACTGGTTCTTCATAATTGTATAAATTTACAAACTTGAATTTATGTAGTTAATAATGTTGTTTATATATAGATATGGAGTGTTGTACAGGATAATGATCCATACTATCCCAAGTATATACTTTTGGGCGATATATACATAGTTAGTATATATATGTTTTCTTTCTTCCATATTAAGTGTAATTTTATTTTACTTCATTTTTATTTTTCATGTTTTATATTTTCCATATTTTTATGATTTTAATAAGTAATAATGGAGATTGTATTCTAAAGAGTAACAAGTTAAACATTTAATGAAGTTACACATTCTAATTTAGTACATGGTCTTACAACGTTATGTGAGTTTCTTATTGGCACTTCTTATGCTACTGTGTTTTTAAAGTTTAGTATTAATTAATGAGTCAGGTTAATTATTCAATTATGACTTGTGTATAAATTGGTAGGAATGGAGTATGAGTTTATTCTGAAGAAGTTTGCAAACAGTTGCAAACGAAAAGCGCTTCAATAAACCTCAGTTTTTGGATTACTAGTTGCGTCGTATTTACTGGTTCATTTGCAGCCTGGTGTAACAGTGTATGATTCTACCACTCTACTTGGTATTTTAGTAGTTCGTGGAGCATTTCTTGGTTTGGTTCATCCTATTTTTAGTTGGTGTTTTTGACTTTCTTGGTATGGCGTCTGAGTCGGTATGTGAACCAGCCAGCGAGTTCCCTGATGCTACACCGGAACTTTTAAGGTCCGAGAAGTCAGATACAGGTATTCTGCCTGCAACTGTTAACCAGTCTGCAATTACTTTAAGTGCTGATGTACGGAACACTAACAGTAAGTCTTTTGACTTACTGCTAAGTAAACTTGACGCAGTGTTACTAAGGATTGAAAAGCTTGAAAAAGCTCAAGGTAAACATTCAACTTCGATTTCCGAAGCTAATGTAGCAAACAAAAGTGCCGTTATTTGTAATAGTGTTCCGAGTGCTACCACTCCTAAAAGTGTACCTGAAGCCGTTTTTCACAACTTCGGCACAACACACGGAATTCAGTTTGATGTTATTGGTGGCTCCAATGTTACAATGAATAGTGAGAACTTTGACAAAAGAGTTACCATTTCTAATGAGAAAACGAATTTGCGAGCTGAACAGCACACTACGAACAACGCAGTGAATCTTTCGAACTCTGTAGACTATAACGTCACGAATGAAGCAGGGTTAGGTTACGCTAACCACACTAGGCAGAGGAGAATTCCAGCCGATAATGAACCATCACAAGAAGCAGCAGTGACCGTTTCTGCAGACAAATTCAACACTTCTACTGTGCGACATCCTAGTACACTCAATGTACAACAAATGGAACCTAATTTTATTAACCAACTAGCTATCGAGGACCAACAAGTGGTAAATGTCTTATTCAATAGGAAGAACTACCATCCCACCATTAAAACGGTTACAACAGTGGGAGGAGTGAATAATGAACTGGCGCCGGTGAGTTCTAATGTTAACAATGGTCCTAACTTTTTTTTTTTTTTTTTTCTTGGATCAATAATAATCCATCATTTACCAATGAAGAAGTAACAACAAATGTTCAGAATGACAGTACTAACTTAGACATTCACAATAACTTGAAACAACTTGACATTATTTTAATGAAAATCAAAAAGTTGAAACTTGAAATAACATATTTTAATGAGTGTCAAACAAGGAAAATTGTGCCAAAAGGTTTAAGACATTCGCAATATCCTACTGGCTTAATTGCTAATTCAGTGTTCCATTTGGAACTGATTTCTATGTATGACAGACATGGATTTGAATTGTTAAACCTTATGAGTAAACACTATGCACAGCAAATAGATGAATTGAATGGTGAAGCGACTATATTAGATAATATAATCAAAGCTGACGCAATGTTTGACAGTTGTAGATTTGAATATGTTAAAATGTTCAAGAATATTGATGAACACTTGGTAAAATTGCAAACTGTTAAATCTAAGAAACTCGATAGGGACTCTAAGGCATATAAAGAAGGGACAGCGTACCCAAAACCCCCACCTGGTCAGGTTTGGAGGAGAAATGTTCCAACATTCAATAATGGATCTAATTCTAATCAGTCTTATGTAAGTCATGCCCTCAGTGACACGTCCTGCCCCAATATAATTGTGGGTGTTAACCAGAACGATGTACAAGGAAATGAGAGAGTTGAGCCCCCTAATGAGTTACGTAGGAGTGAAAGACTGCAGAACAGGAATAACACTAATAGTTACCATAATCACAATGCTCAAGGTACTTTTTTAGGAGCAAGACCAAAAGCACAACGCCAATGGCAGAACCATCCCAACCCATCGAGGAACAACCGTTAATACTGGTTTTAAGTCCAAGTAGTAACCAAGAATTTTCATTTGTCAGTGATGAATTAGATGCAAGTGATGAGATTGTACACCAAGAACCTACTATCATAACTAACTCATTGGGCGATTTTAAAGTGTATAACTTTTCCAATGTTAACATATCTATTGAAATGGCTGATTTAATGGCTAAAGGCTTAACATATGTTCCCCACCACCATATAGATCTGGTTAAAGCCCTAATTGACGTTAAAATTTTCACGCGGAAACTCAATTTCAGGTTAATGATGGGAGGGGGAGCATACTTGGGTGATACTAACCAGTTACATATCCCTAGTACCTTTAATCCCCCCCTCCATCCTCTTTTAGCTATGTTTGAACTGGTATGTGAACTTGATATTAGGAGGCATATTAAGAATCGTAACAACACCATTTCACATAGCAATAGGAAAGAAATTGAAAATATTCGGATTCTCCAAATGAATAATCTGCGTATATGCAAACCAGACAAGGGTGGGGGAGTTGTAGTCTTTGACAATAGTGATTACTTTGATCGTATGTCATCGGTATTAGATACTTCTGCTTACACTTTGAGTTCTAAGAATGAAATAAATAAAGCATATAAGACGATCAAAGATCACTTAGAAGAGATGTACATTGAAGGGAGGATAAACCAAGATCAGTACAACTATATGACTACATTACATCCTAGGATTCCGTATTTTTTTGGAATCCCAAAAATACATAAGAACGTCATTGATCCCCCCATGCGCCCACTCATCGACAGTCGTGGATCACCAACCTACGCCTGCGCAAAGGTTGTTGATCACATCCTACAGAAGTATATCCCTCTTGAGTCTCAGATCTGCAAAGATTCATGGACTTTCCTTTCTAAAATGAATGAACAGAGATTTGAACAGCATTATAACCTCCTCACAGTTGACGTTAAAGATTTATATACCTGCATCCCTCAGGAAACAGCAATTGAATGGGTTTGTGACAGGTTAAGAGCTAGAGGAGGTAATAGTCATGATATTTCATTAGTAGCAGAACTACTTGACTTAACTTTATCCAAGAATTTTTTCATGTTTGGGGACAACTACTACTCGCAGACGGTTGGTGTAGGGATGGGTTCACCATATGGAGCCAGTGTGGCCAATTTAGTTATGGCCCAATGGGAACATCTTTTCATTCTTAACAACCCTTCTCTTTCTGGTCAGTTGGTGTACTACACCCGTTATCTGGATGATATCTTCATCCTTTTTAACGGGAGTGAAGCACATGCTACTTCATTCATTGATTTTTTGAACAATTCCACTGACTTTTTGGTTTTCACTTCAACTTTCAGCGACGATAAGATAGCGTACCTGGACATTCTTCTAACCAAAGATGAGAATTTGTCTTGTTTTACATCTAAGATATACAGGAAACCATTATACTCCAATACTTTACTACATTTCACGAGTTGCCATCCTTACACACAAAAGCGTGCAGTTGTGAAGGGGCAACTTGTGAGAGCAGCGAGAATCATTAGTAAAGATGAAGAGTTTATTGTGGAATGTAATACACTTAAATCAATGTTTATAAGTAGAGGATATCCCAACCGTTTAGTTGAAGAGCTTATAGATGAGATCACTATCAAAAGGAACAACAATATTTATGTGCCATTACTCCAAGTGAAAGAAAGGGTGAGTGCGTCAACATGTTCAAGCCCGGTTAGGGTTTCGATCCATGTGGATGCTGGTAGAGTTGAAACAGTGGACACTCCTAGATTCATCACTACATTTGCAGTTGATAGTGCCACGTTGTGGTTTGTCATTCAGAAAAACTGGCAGTTATTCACAGTAGACTCGATTGTATCAACTAAGCTAGGCCCATTACCTTCAGTAGCTTATAAAAAAGGTAGGAACCTTAAATCTTGGTTTGAGATGAAACATCTGTCAGTTAGAACTCCAGGGATGTTTAGGTGTCACAACTGCAACTATTGTCATTTTATAATGGAATCCAACAGATTCAACATTAATAAGGGTGAATTTAAGCTTAAGCATAGACTTACATGTAACTCAAAGATGATAGTATACCTAGCTCAATGCCAAAATTGTCCTGCCCATTATGTAGGGAAAACTGAACGTAAGTTTAAAGAAAGAATCTATGAGCATCAGTATGCCATCAGGAAATGTAAGGTTACAAACGCATTGGCTAAACACGTTTCAGAACACCCTAACCATCAATTTAAATTTATTGGGATTGACCAAGTTTCTAATGATATTCGAGGGGGCCCTTCTGCACTAAAACTACTAACTTTAGAACTTACTTGGCAAATGAGGCTGGCATCCTATCACCCGCCTGGTTTAAATGAGGAATGTTCTATCGGTTGCCTTCTTAGCATGTTAAGTTTAAAGAGATAGACTTTCCGATAATGTCACACTAAATTTAATGAATATAAAACACACTGGTTCTTCATAATTGTATAAATTTACAAACTTGAATTTATGTAGTTAATAACGTTGTTTATATATAGATATGGAGTGTTGTACAGGATAATGATCCATACTATCCCAAGTATATACTTTTGGGCGATATATACATAGTTAGTATATATATGTTTTCTTTCTTCCATATTAAGTGTAATTTTATTTTACTTCATTTTTATTTTTCATGTTTTATATTTTCCATATTTTTATGATTTTAATAAGTAATAATGGAGATTGTATTCTAAAGAGTAACAAGTTAAACATTTAATGAAGTTACACATTCTAATTTAGTACATGGTCTTACAACGTTATGTGAGTTTCTTATTGGCACTTCTTATGCTACTGTGTTTTTAAAGTTTAGTATTAATTAATGAGTCAGGTTAATTATTCAATTATGACTTGTATATAAATTGGTAGGAATGGAGTATGAGTTTATTCTGAAGAAGTTTGCAAACAGTTGCAAACGAAAAGCGCTTCAATAAACCTCAGTTTTTGGATTACTAGTTGCGTCGTATTTACTGGTTCGTTTGCAGCCTGGTGTAACAGTGTATGATTCTACCACTCTACTTGGTATTTTAGTAGTTCGTGGAGCATTTCTTGGTTTGGTTCATCCTATTTTTAGATAACGTTCCATGTTAGTTGTCTTCATCTCGCCTTCCTTCTTGCTGGTTGGGATTGGAGCCGATCCTTGGCTCTGACTCGGCCATCTTCAATAGCTCGAGAGCCGTTTACTGGCTCGAGGCTACCCCTTATCCCATAATGCCTAGCGATAGCTACCCAGATCTCGTTTGAAATAGCTAACTCCAGACATAACAAGAGAATAAACTAGTCAAATAATTAGTTGACTATACCTGCCATATTCTCCAAGGCAATAGAGGAGAAACAAGAGAACACACAGCCAGTGAAACAGAACTCCTCTCGGTCCACTAGGACAGGGGGACGGGGGGTGGGACGCAAGGAAGGAAGGCGAGATGAAGACAATTAACATGGAACGTTAACCTAATCGCCTTCGTTCTTGCTGGTTGGGTCAGCATCCCTAGCACCTAATATCCTGGGTGGCTCAGTGGAACAGACCCTTCAGAACAGTGGAACCAAAGTCAGCTCTGCTCCTGGAGACCATATCCAACTTGTAATGAGAAATAAAGGTATGAGGGTTTGCCCACGTGGCAGCTGCACAGATAGAATCCATGGGCAAACTAGACTGGAAGGCTACAGAGGTGGCCAAGGCCCTAGTAGAATGACCTTTCAGTTTAATAGGTAACTCTGTTCCTTAACTGATAAATGAAAGTAATAGTGTGTGACAACCATCTAGACAAGGTTACCTTGGAAACTGGGAGACCTTGTTTACCCAAGGCATAAAAAAGGAATAGTTGGTCCAACTTCCTTATTTCCTTAGTTCTGTGCAGGTAAAAACGCAATTGTCTATGAACGCCCAATTGGTGTAGTTTGTACTCTGCCTTGTTGGTACGATTAGGGAAAAACACAGGAAGATCTATAGATTGGTTTAAATTATTTTCTGAGCAGACTTTAGGAAGAAACGAAGGATTAGTCCTCAGAGCAACCATGTCCTTATGAAAAACCAAGAAGGGAGGACGGACATGTAGTGCCTGAAGTTCAGAGACGCGTCTGGCTGAAGTAATAGCTACCAGAAAGAGTGTCTTCCAAGATAGAAACTTGATAGAGCAGGACGCTGTTGGTTCAAAAGGGGGCAGAATTAAGGAAGTTAGGACTAAATTAAGGTCCCAAGAAGGAGGGGGATCTCTCACTGGAAGCCTAAGAAGAGTTGTCCCTCTCAAAAAAGCTTTAGAGAGCTTCTGAGACAATGTTAGAATTCGAAAAACCAACATGAAAGTTAGAAATGGCCGCCAATTGTACCCTGATCATAGCAGAAGCGGACCCGGAGTGAAACAGTTGTGCTAGGAATTCAAGAATTTCGTGGACTTGGGCTGAAAAGGGATCCACATTCCTAGCCTTTGCCCAACAAGAAAAACATTTTCATTTGCTAGCATAAGTTTTCCTCATTGTAGCCTTGTGAGAAGAGACAATCTCACGGACTGCTGGGGAAATGCTGGAAAGCCTGGCTAAGGTTGGAAGTGGAGCAACCAAGCTGTGAGCTGGAGAGTTTTGGAGGATTGATGCAACCCGCCTGATTGATGAACCAGGAGGTCTGGAATTGGTTCCAGAGTCCAGGGCTGATCGAGAAGGTAACGGTGCAGGAACGGGAACCGTATCTGTCGAGGCCAGTAGAGGGCAATGAGGATCATTTTGCAACCCAACGATATTGCTTTCTGTATAAGTTTGGGTATCAGAGGGAAAGGAGGAAAGGCATAAAGAAGTCCCTGGGGCCAATCGTGGACTAGAGCGTCTCTGGGTATGTGACCCGGAAGCAGAAGAAGGGAGAAGTAGTTGCTGCATTTGCTGTTGAAGGGGGTGACAAAGAGATTGCAGCAAGGCTGTCCCCATTTGCGGAAAATAAGATTCGCAACTTCCTGATTCAGAGACCACTCATGAGGCATGAGGATAGCTCTGCTGAGCCTGTCCGCTATGATGTTGGATCTCCCAGGGATGTGCGTCGCAATCAGAAAAAGTTGGGAGGAAATCACCCACTGCCAAAGTCTGAGTGCTTGCTTCTCGACACAGGGGGTAGGATCTGGTTCCGCCCTGCTTGTTGATGTACCATACCACTGACATATTGTCTGTTTGAATAGCAATGGTCCCAGAAGGAAGTCTCTCTTGAAGGGCTTGCAACAGCAGGAGCAAGGCTCTCATTTCCAGGACATTTATGTGCAGATGGTACTCGTGAGGTTGCCAAGTGCCTTGGACTATCCTGCCCAGATAATCCCCCCCACCCCACCCTATCAAGGAGGCATCTGTCGTCACTGTGGCTACCGGAGGGGGTTGTATGAAAGGTCTGCCCTGAGTAACTAGTGGAGAGACCATCCACCAAGAAAGATGTCTTTTGCATGCATCTGTGATCATGAGAGTCATGGGTAGCTCTTGGAAACACCACTGCGTAAACAGAAGCCACTGAAGAATTCTCATATGAAAGCTCGCTAGTGGGATTAGAAGAATGGTTGCTGCCATGGAACCCAGAGTTTGAAGAACGTACCTGACTTGGATCCTTTTCCTCTGCATCAGAACCTGTACTTGCTGACGAATTGCGGACACCCTTTCTAATGGTAGCCTTGCAAACATATCCCTTGTGTCCAAGTCTGCTCCTATGTAAGTGATAGGTTGACTGGGCAACAACGCAGATTTTTCGAAATTTATTGTAATGCCTAGCTGGGAGCAGATTGTGTAGTCCCGCGCTTGTAGGAGTTGATGCCTGGTGGTCGCAATAAGGAGACAGTTGTCTAGATACGGAAACACCTGGAATCCTTAACGTCTCAGGTGAGCCGTGACCACTGCCATACATTTGAACACCCTAGGGGCTGTGGTGAGACCAAAGGGCAGAGCTCTGAACTGATGATGACTGGCCCCAGCCGGAAGCGAAGATATCTGTCCATCTTGATATGGTAATATGGTAGTACGCGTCCTGAAGATTTATCAAGCACATCCAATTGTCCTGACCCAGAAAGGGTAGAATGGACTGTAGCGTGACCATCCAAAACTTTGTTCTTTGCACAGACTTGTTTAGTCTGCTGAGATCCAGAATCGGTCTCCAGTCACCTGTCTTTTTTGGTACTAAAAAGAACCTTGAGTAAGTTCCGGATCCATGTTGGTCTGCCGGGACTTCCTGGATGGCTCTTTTTTCTAGCAGTTTTGAAACTTCTATTACTGCTTGCTCCTTCAGCTTGGATGGAACATCTGAAAGGGTCTTCCTTGACTGTAAAGGGGGTTGATGGAAGGGAATTTTGTAACCTCCGGATATAATGGACCATACCCATTTGTCTTGTGTTAAACTTTGCCAGGCTTTTGGGTACAGTGAAAGTCTTCTCCTGACTGCCTCCAGAGGTGAGCAGCCGGGCAACCCTTCAGGGATGCTGGAAGGGCTTATCAGAGGATGATTCTTTGTTGCCCTGGTAATGCAGACCCCCTCTGCCATGAGGGCAGCGTCTATTGTTATTGTTTCCCCCTCTGCCTCTGGTGGAAAAATCAGTGTGTGTGTCAGGTAAGGCTCCCTGAGATTTACGGAATCACATCTTCCCACTTTTCTGACCCTTGGGGTAAGGTCTAGAGGAAGTGGAAAAACGGACTCCCACGGCAAGACAGTCTTGCCTTCTTGCTCACACCTAGTCAAAGTGTCTTTCACCTGTGATCCAAAAAGAAAGTAACTATCAAAGGGAGAGTTGGTAAAGGATGCTCGAAAGGGTTCCACAAAGTTACACAGCCGCAATCACACATGCCTCCTAAGGGCCACACCCGTACCTGCGGCTCTACTCGCCCCATTGGCTGCAGAGGAAATGAGCCTCATGGAGGAGTTAACAGAATTAAGCGTCGCTAGCTGGAAAGCTACCTTGGCTTGTGCTCCCTCAGCTATTGGATCTTGAAGGTTATCTCTGAGCTCTTTAAGGAGATCCCTTTGAAGTCGGGTAAAATGACATAGGTAGTTCAGTGACCTCATAGAGAAGGTCGCTGAAGCGAACATTCGCTTCCCGTATCTGTCCATCATCCTAGACTCCTTGATAGGGGATGGACAGACGAAGAGGTCTCCGCTAACTCTTTTTTGGTGGCTGCTGCTACCACCATGGCATCAACAGGAACACCTTTCAAAAGGAATTGCTTATCCTGGGGTGCTGTAATGAATTTACCAGGTCTCCTCGGAGTTGGTTCCACTGTATCTGGAGCTGACCAAGCCTTTCGAGCCACCACTGTCATAAGTGGATTGAAAGGCAGAGAAACCCAGGAGGTGGAAGGTCGGGAACCGAAAGCATCCAGAAATACAGACTCATCCTCGGTAGGGGCTAGGGGATTCCAGTTCCCCCTCTGCTTAAGCATTTCTAGGATATCCGAGAAGGAAACATCTTCAGAGGGGGATCTCGGGGACACTTCCGAATCATCTAAGTCTGTATCAGAAGTGAAAGACTCAGGGGAGTCAATGTGCTTCCTCTTACACTTTCTTCCGAGGGGGCTCCTCTGAGTGGTCAGAAGAGGCCTCAGAAGAGGAGGAAACACCCAATGGGGTGTCCTGGAGCATCGGCTCCCTACGCTTAGGGTCTGGAGGAGAAGCAGAGGTTGGCACAGGCACTACAGGGGACGGAGCCGGTGGGGCTGAAAGTGGAGCTTACTCAGAGGACAGCACACTCCACATGACATCGAAGGCGTCCCTGCCATGATGCAGAGAAAGCTCCGGTTCTGAAGAAATAGGAATCTTTCTCCGCACAGACGGGGACAGCTCAGAGGCCGATGTTGGAGCCGAGCTCACCTGCGCCGAAGCTCCGAGAGGGAGAACGGGGTCGGACAAGGGTCCGATGCCACTCGCCCCCTCGGAGCCAACGAGGGAGCCATGGTGCCCAGATCCCTTGATGGAAGGTACCACCGAGGGAATCCGAGCCGACGGCGGAACCGAAGGAGATAGAGTTATCGGAGCCGACGGTTCCACTACTCGAACCCCAACGAACTCCAGCTCCAAACTCATTGGAGTCGGAGGAGGATCATCAAGAGAAGTGGACGGAGCAGATACCTGTTGAGGAGGGCTGGACAACAACTTAGCTAGTGCCTGCGACTTTGGCAACCTACTGACTACTCTCTCCATATCATGATCCGACAGCCTAGAGGAGTGAGAGGATCAGTGACTACGCTCGCTCTGAAGTAAAGGAGACCGAGGAGCTGAATGCACCGACTCTAGGGAAGGGGACCTCAGCCTCTTGTGGCTCCGCGACAGCTCCGAAGCCTCTGATGGAGCCGACGTGGAGATTGTCTTTTCGGTGCCAGCCGGAAGTGACGTAGAAGGTAAATTCTGTACAGAAGACGGCTCCGAAATTGGAGCCGACGGCTTAGTGGATTTAGGGGATTTCACTGGCTGTGAGCTCTTGGCTGATGAATCCTGTGGTTTTAAAAGACCCCTAAGAATCAACTTATTCTTATGCTCCTGCAGGACTCCTGGACAAAAGGCATGGCAAACAGAACAAGAGTTCTGCAGGTGCACAGTGCCTAAACAACAGACGCAAGAAGTGTGCCCATCTGTCAGAGACATTTTCTGACGGAATGAGTCACACTTCTTAAACCCAGAAACCTTCGATTCCTTTGACATACTTTACTGTAGAAGGAAAGCAACCAATTTAGGCAACAATAAAAAGGAGTAATATTCAGTCTACAAGAACAAAAAAACACACCTACTAGAATAGGATATAGATAAAGGTGTTTTTTTTTTTTTTTTTTTTTTTTTTTAAAGGCAATAGGAAAGCCTCTATTTTATATGGCTAGCCTAAAAGAAAAAAGCAGTAGGAAAGCCTCTAACTTAAACGGCTAACCTGGAAAGAAGGAGGGGGGGACTCTCCAAGTTAAAAGAGTTTTACAAAAGGAGGGATACTATATAATAAACAATTATCTACCACAGAAACAAAACTATCGCTAATAACAAAGTACTAGAATTAAATTCTAGTGAAAATTTACACAAAAAATTCTATACAAGCCTGAGCCAGAAAAACGACACCTCGCAGCTGATTCTTAGGGGCAAACGAGATCTGGGTAGCTATCGCTAGTCATTATGGGATAAGGGGTAGCCTCGAGCCAGTAAACAGCTCTCGAGCTAATGAAGATGGCCGAGTCAGAGCAGAGGATCGGCTCTGATCCCAACCAGCAAGAACGAAGGTGAGATAAACAACTTAACATCATATTTTACCTGCTTGTGGCTTCGGTGGGAAAACAAAGAACTGTAGGTGAAGCTTTTAGAGTTCTAGAATAGGCCATGAGCTTAGAGAGCAGTTTTTTAATTTCAGTTTCTTCCAATTCATTTAAAATGACTACCAGCACCCACTGTACCGCAGAAAAGTGCCCCAGCCAACATTTTTGATATTAATAGCACTCTTTTAACTATTAGCAGACAATTTAGAAAGGAACAAATCATAAAACATTTGGTTTTTAAAGTTATATCATTTTATATGCAGCATAGCATTGTGTTATCAAACTATTAAAGCCTGAAAGCATGTATGATAATTCCATATTTCATATATTAAGACATGGCAAGTTAGTATCACTTGTTCTAGATATTAAAGCAGTTCTTTGATATTTATCTTATTTTATGTTTAATATTGCATTAGTATTAATAATAAAAAGCATTTACTTTGTCATTCATACCAGAGTCAAAAGCAGCATACTATTGTTGTTATTAAACTATTAAAGCCTGAAAGCATGTATGGCAATTCTATTTTTCATATGTTAAGACATAGCAAGTTAGTAATACTTACAGGTTCATAGGTGTTTACTAGGCTAATGACCACAAGGGCCTTTTTAAGTCTAGCCATGCATCCCAAATCTCTGAAAAGTTCTGATACCATTGATAAGTGTAAGCATGGGCCTAGGTGATGAACCATTTACAGAGTACCTGAGTCCATTATAGACATAGCTGCCAAACCAGGGATGAATTTCCGGTTTCACATCCAATTGTCCAAATTGCTCTTGAATTGGGATAGGGAGGAACTCGGCTTCACATGGATGGGGAGCCTGTTCCACAGACAGGGTAGTCTCTGGGATACATACTTATCTCTGCAGCAGGTCTTATTTATATCACAGGCAAGGTTCACATCTTTAGAATGGGTAATTCTGGTGCTGTTTGTTTTGTGGATATGCAGGAGGTCCATCAGAGTGGGGTATGATAATGCCCTGTATGCCAGGCATAGATCTCCCCTCAAAAGTCTGTAGGAGACAAAATACAGGCATAGGGCCTTGAGGTAGTCTGCATAGGATATTTTACTTACACCCTGTATTCTTTTAGTGAGGAACCTCTGTGGATATTCCAGTTGTTGGATATGCCCAGTTAGGTACATACCAAAGGGGGCACTGTACTCAATAACAGGTCTGATGAATGCCGAATACAGTGGAATAACAACTTCCTTGGACTTAGATGCCATATCTTTGTTTATAAGTTGTGCAACATAAAATGATTTCCTCACCACTGTAGACACATGGTGTTGAAAGGCTAGATTACTATCTGTGTGTGTACCAAAGTCCCTGACTAATGGGTCAACTCTAAGGGGTGCATTGTCAATATATTTATCAGGGATTTCTTGGCATTTAGTTTTAGTCCATGGCTCTGACACTAGTTGTTTGTGTCAGCCCCTCATGGAGAACATCTGTATCAGTGTGAGATTCAATGATCGCT
Source organism: Protopterus annectens (assembly GCF_019279795.1). Taxonomy (NCBI): domain Eukaryota; kingdom Metazoa; phylum Chordata; order Ceratodontiformes; family Protopteridae; genus Protopterus; species Protopterus annectens. The sequence goes on from NC_056747.1 coordinate 326,965,148, forward strand.
CCTAATTTGCAATCATCTGCAAATTTGGTCAGCCAGAGACCAGTGACATTGGCCTCGACTTCTGAGAAGTAAATGCCGAAAAGGTGTGGTCCAAGGACTGATCCCTGAGGGACTCCAGTTGTAAATGGCCTCTTTTCAGAGGTTGACTCCCCATTCTAACTTCCTCGGTCCTGAATGTGAACCAGTTGGCTATCCACTGGGTGACATATGGGTTTGTACTTAACGTCTTGAGTTTATCGACAATGCTCAAGTGGGGTATTGTGTCAAATACCTTGGCCAGGTCAAGGTAGGCAGTGTGAACGATTTTGCCCTCATCCACTGCTTTGGTGACCTTCTCAAAGAAGTCCACCAGGTTGAGAAGGCATAATATGCCCTTGATGAAACCAAACTGGGTTGGGTCCATTGTCTGGAGGTTCACTATTTCTCTATTGATCGTCTCCATGATTCTTTCTATGGCTTTACATATAAGACTAGCGAGACTTATGGATCTGCAGTTTCTAGGGTCTGTAGATGGCCCACCTTTGTGCAGAAGGATGACTATTGCCTTTCTCCATTCGTGAGGCATGAAGCCTGTTTGGAGGCTACAGATAAATAGCAAATTCAGAGGCCCTGATAGGTCATGTTGGATGCTATTTAGAAGGCATCTTGGGATATTGCCTGGGCCCACTGATGCAGTGTTCTTGGTCTTAGAGAGAGCATTAAGGACCTGTTCCCTAGTGATAGTAGGGGGAGTTATATTTGAAGATATTTCCTGAGGGAAGGTTGAGGAGGGGAGAGAGGGGTGCAGTTGCAGCTGAATTTATCAGTCAGGGGGGTTGTTATATCTTCTGGCTCAGTATAAGTGGAATCATTTACAATGAGCTCTGCATACAATTGTGTACTGCCTTTGATGTTGCGGACATAGATAAAGAATGCTTTGTGGTTGTCTTTCGCCTGGGAGGCCAAACTTACCTCAAATTTGGCTTTGGTAGATTTTATTTGTCCTCCAAGTTGTTTATTTAGTTTGATGACAGTGATTTTATCCTGCTGGGTGCTGCACCTCCTAATTTTTGGCATGATTTCCTTCCTCCTGTTATACAGCCTATTGATTTTGTGATTCCACCAGGGTGGCTTGTTTTTTGAGTTAATTCTGTGCTTCTTCCTGTTGGGTACAGTTGCATCTATGCAGCTATTAACATGCTTGTACAGGGTTTCTGTGAACAGTTCTCTATAGGATTGCATTGCTCTTCGCTGCAAACTAGTTGTCCTGGGTGCAACTAGGTAATGGAGAAATTTCAATTGTGCTTTTACAGGAAAAATGTCACTCAAGGTATCGGAGTCCATACAGAGCACTGCCAAACACTTCAGGGGAAACTAATATGTAGACCCTGAAAATTTAAGGATGAAGAATTCAGGCAGATATTCTGAAGACAGACACAAATCAAGCAGTACTTACTGAAAACAAAGAATTAGCTTGTCAAGAATGATGAAAAGAGGGGAGTCATATGAATGGTTACTGCCTGGTTACTACTAATGCTGGTCTCACCACAACTTCACTCTGTTGAGATACAATGCTCCTTTGCTTCTTCTCTCACTAGAAGCAAAATGTTGACACCAATCCCAAAAAGAGAAGCAGGTCACAGCCTGTTTGTTGATCCACAGTCTTGTCCCACATGATGCAAAAGTCTGTAGACTTGTAGCCTTTTTCTGGTAGATGCCTTGAATAGCAACCAGACCAATCAGGAATGTTAAACACAGACACTCACTTCTCCAACCAGAAATAGTCAGAAATCAATGCACTCTCCTCCATATCTCACCAAGACCAGAATATAAGCACAGATTCCAAGCTGTCACCTAAAAATCTGTCTCTCTCTCTCTCTCTATATATATATATATATATATATATAAATATACATACATATATATATATATATATATATATATATATATACACACATATACATATACATACACACACACAAACTATTACATAAGACTATAACTCAGAATGTAGCAAGCCGGCACAAGTCCACCATGGGAAAGTAAAACATACATACAGCTATTGCACGCACACTCACCAAAGACTGGCCTTAGCCCAGCGTACCATGGTGGTGCACAATGTGTTAATGGCATGTGATGGGAAATACTGATAACATTTTTGTGTGCCTAGGGTAGCAGAAGTCAGAAGCATCATAATATGTCAATAAGGATGATGCCGCTTGTAAAATCACTTAATTTGCTTTCAGAAACCCAACTTTCTTTCAGTGTGCATGTGCAAGAAAAAGGGCAGCACTGCTTCAAGCCACCTACACTCATTAATTTAAAAGTGGTGCTACAATCAAATGTTGCTTCCTGTTTGCTATGTGCAAGTGCCTTTACGTTCTGAAATGGTTTTACTATGGACAGTTACTTCTGCTGATAGTTTTGAGTCTTCGCTTCTATACATTCAACATATATGCATTACATTTAAACTAAAATGCAATTGGTTAAAGTCTTGACTTGCCTAACTTTTACCAGTTCTTTATCTATGTTTTACACAGGATTACATTCCTGAAAAACTTACGTTAAAGTTACTTAACAGGAACAACTACCAGATTAAGCAATTTGCAGGACTACCCTGCAATGTTTACTTATTTTATTTATTCTTTGTTGACAGGGTGAGCCTGTCTAGGCTAGTAGCCTCTTTTCTGAGGAAATTTTAAACTACTATGGGAAATTTGGCCAGGGTAAAGGGAAATTTCTTGCTATTCTTTTCGATACGTGCCATGGGATCTTTTACATCCTCCTGAGATGCCACCAACTCAAGCAGATGAGATCTTGATTTAACGTCTCTTTACTGTATTTATTTATTCAGTTGTTAACTAGGTAAATGAGGTTATACAAAGGGCCATTTCATGACCCAGGCCAGTGACAAATAGGTATTTACGGAAAATTACAGTGCACATAGATGCAACAACTTAAGTGAAGAGTTACACAGAGGAATTGAACATTATAAAGCAGATATGGATATTTAAACAAATTAAAAAATAAACATTGTGTTAAAGGATTCTATCATTGTCTTTCTTTGCTTTTTTTTTTTATTTCAGTTACGATGGAATTGTTCCTCCAGATCTCCAGTGACAATGGATTTGTCCTAGTTGTAATTTCTGTGTTAACAAATAACGACAATTAATAAATATGTAGCAGAAATACACCAGAAGGTTATTTATAAAAAGTATTTAACATCAAAACAAGTATGTTACAGGTCAAGCACTGGCAAGGGTGGCAGTAGTAGTCAGAAACCACAGAGTTTGTTGTTAGGTAGGATAATTTCAGTTTGTTCTTTATCTATAGGAATAAGGTAACAGAGCATTAGATCATAATGATAATTTTTGATCTAGTTATTAAAGTAGGTCTTTGATATTTGTCTTATTTTACATGTTTAATACTGCATTAGTAAAAATAATAAAAGGCATTTTCCTTGTCATTCATACCAGAGACAAAAGTAGTATAAGCACTGTGTTAGTAAATTATTAAAGCCTAAAAGCATGTATGGTAATTTCATTTTTCATATGTTAAGACATAGCAAGTTAGTAGTACTTGTTCTAGATAAAGCAGTTTTTTTAAATATTTGCCTTATTTAAGATGTTTAATACTGCAATAGTATAAATAATAAAAGGCATTTACTTTGTGAATTAGATTGTTTCTAAACAGGATATGCCACCCAGTTCATTTTTATATTCCATGGTGGTTTTGTTGTAAAATCTGGATCTATCTAACTAGTTAAACATTTGAACGAGTACTTCTACTAATATTTGTTTAAACATCTTTAGATTTTCGTCTATCTCTCAGCTTCTTCTTGTCATTTGTTTTCTATTCATTTTTCTCAGCATGGCATTTCAAACCAAAATAACTCCAATCCATTTCTTCTACCTTGTCTAAGGCTATTAGTTGATAGATGAGTCACCGTTGTTTCTATTGAGTCAAATATTTTTGGGCCATCACTTAAGCGGATTTTAATTCTTGCTGGAAAAAGCAGATGCACTTTGAGTTGCCTTTTCTTCAGTTCTTTTATTAGTGGTAAACAATCTTTTCTTTTGGTCATCACCGCAGATGAATATTCATTATCAAACCAGAATATATGCTCTCCAAATTTGATCAGGCAGTTTCTAATACAAGTTCTTTATCTTGAGATAAAAAGAGTTTGACTATGACTGATCTGGGACTGTCTGTTGTTTTGTTTGATGCTGAGACTGGCTTTAAGAATCTGTGACCTCTCTCAATCCCATAGGAGAGAGCCTCTGGAAGCTTTAAAATGTCTGGAAGCCATGTATTAAGAAAGTTCTCCATATTACTACCCTCAGTTCCTTCTGCTATTCCATAAATCCAGAGTTTGTTGTAACTGGATCTTTTTTCTAGATCTTCAATTTTGTCCATTAGTGAAACATTTTGTCTATTTAGTGTGTCAATATGTTTTTCATAGTCAGAATTTCTGTTTTCTATATCATTTAATGTTTCTTCCATATTTTCTATCTTCAGGTTATGTTGCTTTGTCAATTCCTGTAGCTGTTGGATTTGCTTTTTATTATGCTCTTCAAAAGTATCCAGTTTATTGTTCATTTTATCAAATTTCAGTGATAAGTCCTGCATTGTTGTTAATGACTGTAAATCCTTCATTGTTTGGTCATAGTTTTTTTTTTTTTGTGAAGCTCATCTTTCCTCTGGTCCTGATGCTTTCGCTTCAGGTTTTGACAGGAATATTTCTAGTAAATGCTAATTTTTTTATGTAGACTTCTTATACCATTAGCTGTGATATTCCAGCATAGTTGAACTGTCCCACAGTGACACATGTGCATTGGCCCAGTAATCAAGAAGCCTCAATCCTCACCACTAACCCCAGCGAGGGGCATCCACATTAGGAGGATAAGTACACACAGAGTAAAGTACAATTTCCCTTAAGAGTGCACAGAGATCACAGTCAAGTCTGGGGCTGGGTTCTCCCTCTCTCTCCAGATCCCCAATAAGACTACCCAATGGCAAAGCTATAGGGTTCAGATCTCAGCTGAGTGGTCAAGCCAAAATCCTTAGCACCCTCTCTGTCCAACCAGTGCTTCGTGTCCCTGCCGAAGTTGCTGACACACAGTTTGAGATTTGAGTTATATGCAAACACACACACACTCCTGGGGAAGGCTGGTACAAGTTCACTAGCTATGCCCCTTTCTGCCCAGACTATACAGTAGTACCGATAGCCACCAACCACTACTATCAGCTACTATAAAGGCCCTTACCAAAGGGTGTCCAACTCTACTGTGTAATGTTACTATTATCCAATTGGTAAGTGTGACAGACTTGAATGCTATTTAGGCGTGTCTTATACCGTATCACCAAATACATGCAAGTACTCTAAGAGCATAAATTATCTCTACACAAAGCAGCCACAGTTGAAAAGTTTAAAAATATTTAATAAAAACACAAGACAATACTCACTAATTCAACAAAGTGACAATGGACAGTTCAGAAATCACAGGAAATACTTTAAAACAACATTGTAGGACAGTCGGACATAAATATGGAAAACAGCTAGACTAATCTAGCTATATTCCTATCTATCTGTAAGAGAAATACTAAGATCGAGATCATACTTACAGAGCAAGACAGTGTTGGTGAGTTGTCAGATTCAGAACAAAATACAAAATGCCAAACCCTTTCTCTCTGAGAAAGCCTTAAATTGATAATACACATTCCTGCCAAGTCATTTCGGATTACATAACTCTTGACACTTCTGCTTAGGTTTCCCAGGCTCACAGAATTCAAATTTTTTAACATTTCCTTTTGTAATTTGCATCTGTCAGGAACCCACAGCAAGACGACACTCTACAAGTAAAACCTAGTTATTATCTCTGTCTTAGGACAATAGAAAGAATTTCCTAGCCCAGACATCCTGTCTCCTAGCTTGAGATCAAACACAGTGATAAAATCCTTTGCTTATCAGCTTTCTTCCAGCAGGGTGCACTGTGGTTACATTTTTGAAACACAGAATGTAACAATTTTCTTGCATCTGTGAAACCAGCCTGTGGATCATGCTAGTATTTACAATTACAGAATTATTTATAAAATTATATCTGGCTGGGCTGGCAGCACCTCAATTTTTCACTTTTCTCCCCCCTAAGAACTCAAGCTAGTTTTTCAAGTGACCCTTGAGAAACATTGCTTGAGAGGGTTGAGTCTATCTGGGTGTACCTTACCCCATTCCCTGTCTTTATCGCCCATCTGCATTGCTAATGCCCACTCATAGCTGCACTGACATATATGCTTGCAGCCCTAGGCTCTATCTTAGCAACATGGCATTTTGCTGGCTGGCTCAATGTAACCATGTTAGGGGACTGTGATCTGTAACTACAGTGAATTTCCTTCCATACAGATAAGGCTGAAGTTTCTGCAGTGCCCACACTATGGCTAGACATTCCTTTTCCTACAGCTGCATCCCATTCCTCCCTGGGTTGGAACCTACGACTGACAAACCACTGGGTGCTCTTCTCCCTCTGAAAAAATCTGGCTAAGTATAACCCCAACCCCATGGTTCAGAGCATCCACCTGCACAACAAATTGTTTGCTGTAATCTGGACTGGCTAAAACAGGGGGTCCCTCCCAAAGCTTAAGCTTCAGGAATGCCTGCTCACATGCTGTGGTCCACACTACCTTATCTGGCTTGTTTTTTCATGGTCAGGTCTGTGAGGGGAGCAGCTATGATACTATAACTGGGGATGAACTTTCTGCAGTACCCTGCTGTCCCTAAAAATGCCTTCACCTGCTTCTTGGTAACAGGTGCAGGCCATGCCTGAATGGCTTCCACTTTGGCCGGTTCTGGCCTGATCTTACCACTCCCCACTCTGTGTCCAGGTAGGAGACCTCTGCCATACCCACCTGACATTTGCTGGGCTTAATGGTCAACCCTGCCCTCTGTAGTCTGCTCAAAACCTCCCTGACATGCTGAAGGTGCTCTTGCCAAGAATGGCTGTAGATGGCAATATCATCTAGGTAAGCAAGGGCAAAATCTCCTGCTCCTGCTAGGATATGATCTACCAGCCCCTGGAAGGTCGCATGGGAATTTTTCATCTCAAAGGGTATCTTTGTGAACTCATACAAGCCAAAAGGAGTCACAAAGGCCAGCCTCTCTCTAGCACTGGGAGTCAAGGGCACCTGCCAGTAACCCTTGGTAAGATTAATGATGTAAGATACTTAGCCCTATCCAGCTGCTCTAGGGCTTCATCTGTCCTCGGCATGTAGTAAGCATCTGCCTTTGTGTGACTAATTTCCTGTAGTCCACACAGAATATGGTGGTGCCATCCATCTTTGGCCCCAGCACCACTGGGGAGGCCAAGGGATTACTGAACTCTTGAATTACCCCTAATTCCAACATTTCCTGTATCTCCTCCTCCAGAGTCTTTTTGACTCTCTCAGGCAACCTATAAGGGGCATGCCTAATAGGCCTTTGGGGTCCTGTATCCACCAGGTGCTGCACCAGATGGGTGCACCCTGGTTTCCCAGTGAACATGTCCCCAAACTCCTGTAACACTGCTCGGATTTCTAGAACCTGGGTAGGAGATAGCTGCTGGGACATTGCTACCCCTTTCACTGAAGTGTCAGTCCTAGCCTCAGGGAGGGGGTCATCAGATTGCCCTCAGGCTCCTCCTGCACTCCACTGCAAATGCTCAGCTAATGGCCTCCCTATCATGGTAAGGTTTCATGTTAACATGGTACAATTTGTGCCCCGGCCTCCTGCCTAGCAGTTCCACCATGTAGTTAACATCACTGACTTTCCTTACCACCATATAGGGTCCCTCCCAGGCTGCCTGCAGCTTGTTGTGCGTGACAAGAATGAGAACCATTACCTGCTACCCTATAGCATACTCTCTAGCTCGAGCATTCCTGTCATACCAGACCTTTTTTCCTGCTGTTGGGCTTCTCCCAGGTTCTCCTGGGCCAAACTCATGAGGTTCCCCAAGCCATGTTGTGAGGTTTAAAACATATACCACAACAGACTCCTTGTGAGATTCACACATCTTCCCACTCATCACAAATTAAATCTAGAGGTCCCCCTCACCCTATGTCCATACAACTCAAAGGGTGAAAAACATGTGGATTCCTGGGGAACCTCTCTGTAAGCAAACAGATGGGGCAAATATTTGTCCCAGTCCCTCTTAAACTGGTCTGCAAATTCCCATAGCATGGACTTGAGTGTAGAGTTTAACCTCTGAACAAGACCATTACTCTGGGGATGGTAGTGGGTGGTCTTTAGGTGTTTTACCCCACAGTACTTTCACAGACAAGCCAGAAGGTCTGACATGAAATTGGCACCTCTGTCAGTCAGTATTTCTTCTGGGAAATCTACCCTACTGAAAATCTCTAACAAAGCATTTGCCACCTTTTCTGCCTCAATGGAGGACAGAGCCACTGCCTCAGGGTATATTGTACAATAATCTACTACCACTAGGATATACTTTTCCCCTGTGGAACTTGGGGTACTCAGAGGCCCCACAATATCAATAGCTACCCCCTGAAATGGCTCCTCAATTACAGGCAAAGGAGATTTCACCTTGTCTCCTGCCTTGCCTACCTTTTGTCACTGCTCACAGGTCCTGCAGTACCCTGTTACATCTCTGGAAATCCCAGACCAATAAAAGTTCTGTATAATACGTCTCTTTGTATGTTTTATGCCCAATATGACCTGTAAAAGGAATATCATGGGCTATGGCTAGAAGTGCCAGATTGTAGGCGCTATGCACTACCAACTGCTGTATTCGCTCATCTCCAAAGCCCTCCCTCAGAGGTCCACACTCTATACAGTAACCTTTTGTCCTAGTATACAGATTCCCCCTTCCCTTGAGAATCAGGTGCCTCACTAGCTACCTGCCTCAGGCCTTGCAATATAGGGTATGACAAGTGAGCCCATCTCAACTCTCTCTTGGTAACTCTTCCCAGCTCCCCTTCCACAGGAGGTCTGGTATCCTCTGGCAGCCTGGGTACTATTACTCAACTCTGCCCTTGCAGTCACTCTAGCCAAGGGAACATCAATATCCAAAAGCAGCTGTGGCTCACCTTCAGTCTCAATGCTTACATGGTAGCTCCCTCCCTGAAGTAACCACCTCACCAGTCCTGGGTGTGCGGTCCGAGTCTTCCCCAGGCGACCAGACCCACATGCTTGTCTCCAAGCCTGTGTGTAACTGCATGAAAACATGGTGAACAAAACCATAAGTGCGAAAATGCTGGTACCAAACACCAAAAAAATAAAGTTATAAGAAATTGGCCCTGTGACAATCACCACAGACACTAAAAAGTTCAGAATGAACTCAGGGAACTTTATGTACAGGGAGGTGGGGATTGCCCTGAGATGAGCATTGGTGCAATCAAGATTGCTCTGGAACTATCTCTTCCTGGTTCCTTCATCTATGTCTTCACTGATGCATGATACAAGGATTACAGACTCACTCATGAGGTGTTACAGCTCATTCAACAGAAAAAGTCCCAGGTTGTATTTGTCCTTACTGGTGACTGTGATGACAGGGGCCATATCGGCTACAAGGTTTATGAAGAGATAGATTCAACGAGTTCAGGCCAGGTTTTCCACTTGGACAAGAAGCAAGTCAATGAGGTACCATTCCCTCTAATCAGTGGTCTTGCAAGGCCTGTTCTAATGAAGGACGCTACCCAGTGAAAACTCAAGCTGAATACCTGTTCTGAATTTCCCCTTGTCTAACCTGATTGCAAGGTTATTTCTTAATATCTCTCTGCTACACCACAATCTCTGCCCTGGGACTATAGCACTGTTAATGTAGTGGACCAACCCTTATAAGACATTACAAAATTGGACAATATCCAACCAATAATCCCTAAAAATTGTATACTGAATGCCTCAATAAGCATTTCTTCTTTATTTTTGTATTACATGAATAAAACAGAAAAGTGCTACTAAAATTGAACTAAAGTACACTTTAGGAAGCAAGAGTAAACTAAAAAGCCTATTCAAACCCTAACAAAAAATACTAGAATACTTACCTTTAAGTGTAGTCTCTAACTTCCTTGAATCTGGTTTAGCCCCGCTCGGGCTCGCTCAGCACCACTCCCTATCCCCAATTCCCACCCACCCTCAGTAGTGTCAGATTTATACTCTCTAAACCACTCCTCTCCTTGCTGAGCCAATCGGTTTTTATACCTTACCTCTTACTTGAGCCAGACAGATATGCAAGCCCCTTCTTACCAGCCCTCACTTCCCTAGTATTTCCTATCCATCTACTAAACCCAGGTGACTCTAGAATTAATTCCTAGCTTTGCCTCTAACCATGTATCCATTCAAAGTAATGTCACTACTCTCCCTACTAAGCCTTATGATAAGTTTATATCTCCTCTCTACTTATGAAAATCAAAACTACTTAGAATTTCACTATCCAAAATGTCAAACTTCCCCATTTATATCAAATGTGGCTGGACAACCCCTAATTTACCCTATACCCAACTCCTTAAACACAGCTTACCATCACCTTATTAAACCTAGACACACCAGTTCAAAATCTAAACAGTATCAAACACTTATAAACAAATTTTTAAACTTACTATGTACTTACAATATAACCTCACAAAGGATGGTGACATCCACCCCAACCCTGGCCCTAATGCTACTGATATAGCCCCACCTCAGGTGGTGATAAGTCTATCAAAATGCTATCAATAGATCCTCCAACTCCCTTCTGATCTGCCATCTAAATATTAGAAGCATAAATAAAGTACGTAACTTACATGCCCTCCTAGAACTCCATTCCCCTGAAATATTATGCTTAGCTGAAACCTGGCCAAAACCAGGAACCCCAGACAACGAAGTTCTACCACCTGGGTATAATATACTCAGACTTGACCAGACCACTAAGAAGGGAGGTGGGATAGCAGTACTCTATAAATCTACACTAAATGTTAAAATAGATCTCATACAACCACCCCAGGTCGACAAAGCAAAAATACTTTCCACTAAACTCCAGATTAATAAAAACAAAAGCATAAATATTGCCTGCATATATATTCTCCCAAGGAATAATTCCAATACCTTAGAAGATACCCTCTACTGGTTAGCAAATAACTACCCAAAATAAACCATAGCACTTGGAGATTTTAATATCGACTGGAACAACTAGTCCTCACAGTCACCTACCACGCATGTGAATCTATATGGATTTTCACAGATCATATCCACCCCCACTAGGATAGGAAAACTTAATCACAAAGACAGCATACTAGACTGGATTCTAATCAAGAGCCATTCCCATATGTATACTTCTGGAACCTTCCTTGATGACCTCAGCAATCACTTTCTCACCTTTATTTGCAAACATAAAACCAATAACCAGCACCAGCCCTCATACAGAACAGTAAGAAATAATAAGAACTTTAATCCTATCAGGTTTCAAGATGAACTCAAAACATGTAAATGGTCGGCCTTTAAAAATATGCCCCTTGAAGAGGCTGTTGCCTACTTCAACAATAAATTCCTCACCATCCTCAGTTCTCACGCTCCTACCTGCTCAACTAGGACCAAAACTAAAATCGCACCTTGGCTCTCTACAGAGACCAGATCTAAAATCAAACTCAGAAATCAGGCATGGAATAAATGGCGTGCCACAAAAGCGGTTCTAGATCAAATTAAATTTCGGCAATTAAGGAACGACACGAACAGCTCCACCTTATTAGACAAAAAAGACTACTACTTCCAACTCTAACAGAGAAACCAAAATAATCCTAAAAAGTTCTGGGCAGGGATAAATAAACTTGTGCACCCAGGTCATGCCACTACCCCAACTCCTTCAGACTCTACTGATAAATCTCCAGAGGTCGTCACCAACACCTTTAATAGTTTCTTTACCAAGACTATCCAAACCCTGGCTAGCCAATTGCCCCTAAACTCCTGTAGCACACAGGTAACTATTCCCAAAATTCAGTCATCTTTTAACTTCCATCCAGTACCTACAGCCTTCATTTGTTCTCTAATCAAAAAGTTAAAACCCACTACTCTAGCTGCTAATCTATTCCCTGCTGAATACTTGCAAATAGCTGCAGAAGCTATAGCATTCCGCATCTCTATTCTAATAAACCACTCTATATCAGAAGCAAAAGTCCTCTCTATCTGGAAAATATCACGGGTCATACCCCTCCATAAAGGTGGAAGCTCTGAGTTGCCCAATTTTAGGCCCATAGCTATCTTATCCCCACTTGCTAAAATTATGGAAAAATGCATCCAAAAACAACTTCTATCCCATCTAATTCAGAATAATCTACTGGCCAACTCTCAGCATGGCTTTAGGCCACACCATAGTACCACCACAGCCCTACTTCTCCTTCTGTAATACTATCAACCACAACAGGAACAATAGCAAATTATTCTCTGCCTTCTTCTTGGATCTATCAAAGGCTTTTGCTATGGTCAACCACCATCTACTTATCAAGACCCTGAAAACAATCTCACTGGGAGAACACTCTCTCCAATGGTTTCAATCGTACCTGCATAATAGGCAACAAGCCGTCCTATGGCATAACAAACTATCTAATCTCCTGTCCAACACATTGGGTGTTCCCCAGGGTTCTATTCTGGGACCTCTTCTGTTTTCAATATTTATTAATGACCTTCACACTGTTATTCCAAAGGAAAATTGCATCCAATACGCGGACTCCACGTTGGTCTGCACTGCTACCTCCCAACTAGAGCTGCAGGCAATCATGCAGAATTCCTTTATCCAAGCAGAAAGCTGGTTTGCTGCCCGCTGTCTTATTTTAAATGCCAGTAAAACAAAGTTCCTACTCTTCACCCCCACCCACAGGTCCCCACTGTTATCCTTTTCCATCATGTCCAATAATGGAACCATAATCTCCCCAGACCTTTCTACTAAACTCCTAGGAGTTATCGACAACAATCTTAAATTGGATGTGCATATCTATAAAACTGTCAAAACCATTAACAAAAAACTTGGATCCCTATATAGGATAAAGCCTTTCCCTAACCCCATCTACCAGAAAAAGTTATGTCTTACAATAACGTTCCATCTGTACTGTTGATCCTTGTTCAGTCATTATGCATGGGTATCGGTTCCGACCTTGGAACCAAACCGGCCATTTTCCAAGCTAGCGTCAGCTTCAAACTCTCGAGCTAAACTCTTACCCACAATCCCCCTCCCCCTGTTACCTCAGATTGAGTTTGCAACTCAAAGAAGGTAGAAGCTACCTCTGGTCAAATAACCTAAGAGAACGGATGGTGAGATCCACTAGAAACCACAGGAGGGGGAAGGAGGGAGGGTCGTAATGACTGAACGAGGATCAACAATACAGATGGAACGTTATGGTAAGACATAACTTCTTTACCTGATATTGTTAATCCTCGTTCATTCCTTACGCATGGGACAGAGTCCCCAGCTACCTCTATTCCTGGGAGGCTCTCATGGAAGGACATTCCTGAGCAACATAGAACCGAAAGATGTTCTTCCCCTGGACGCCAAATCAAATTTGTAATGATTGATGAAGGTATGAGGCGTAGCCCAAGTTGCAGATGCACAGATTTCATGTAAAGTACCTCTGGCATGGAAGGCAGCAGAAGTTGCCACTGACCTTGTTGAATGAGCTTTCATGGTAGTAGGATACGAGATATTACGTTGTGTATAAATGAAGGTCACACAGTCCTTCAACCATCTAGCTAATGTGACCTTAGCAACAGCAGATCCTAATCTAGGTCCAGAAAAGGCCAAAAATAACTGGTCAGATTTACGAAAGGGTTTAGTCCTGTTTAAGTAAAAACAGATTTGCCTGTGGATATCTAGGGTATGTAGGCAATACTCTCCTCTGTTTGAATGATTGGGAAAGAAAACTGGCAATTCAATGGCTTGATTAATGGACATTTCAGAGATCACTTTAGGCAGAAATGACGGATTACTTCTCAGAGACTCTCTTATCTCTATGAAAAATCAAGTATGCACTCTTAATGCATAAAGCCTGAAGCTCAGAAATACGGCTGGCAGAAGTAATGGCGACCAAAAACAAGGTTTTCCATGACAAATACTTGAGGTAGCAAGAAGAGGCTGGTTCGAAAGACGACACTGTCAGAGCTTGTAGAACTAATGATAAATCCCATGGTTGAATAGCTTCTCTAAAAGGTGGCTTCTGATGATTCACACCTTTTATGGAGGTCTTGCACAATTTATGGGACATAAGAAAGGAATCTTGGACACCCTCATGAAAATTAGAAATTGCAGCCAAATTAACTTTAATGGTAGAGGCCGATAGACCCAATTGAAAAAGGTCAGCCAGACAGTCTAGTATTATCGACACTGGTGCTGAAAAGGGTCTACTTGTTTATCTTTCAGCCAACAGGTAAATCTTTTCCACTTGCTCAGATAAGTAACTCTAGTTCTAACTCTAGGATCCGCTATCAAGGGATTCAGGGACCACTTGTGAGGTTGAAGAATGCACCTGCTGAGTCTGTCCGCTATCACGTTGGAACTCCCAGGAACTAGAATAAAACGGTTGGTACCCATTGCCATATCCTCCTGGCCTCTCAACAATGGGGGTAAGCTTTGGTTCCACCTTGCTAACTGATGTACCAGACCACCACCATGTTGTCTGATTGAATAGCAATTGTCCCAGACGGCAGCAGGGGATGGAATGCTTGCAACGCCAGAAGCACCGCCCTCAGCTCTAGAACATTTATATGCAAATGGGCCTCCAGTTCGGACCAAGTGCCTTGGACTGTCTGTCCCTGACAGACACCCCACCCCATCAAGGAGGCGTCCATGGTCACTATGGCCCTGGGTTGCTGGGGGGAGAAGGGGCGAGACCATTGGGAGAGACTGTGTTTCATCCACCAATTTAAATCCTGTTTGCACCTGTGGCTTACTCGAATCATGGCTGAAAGAGGATGCTGAAAAGGATACCATTGGGTGAGCAAGTAGCCATTGTAGAAGCTTCATGTGAAACCTGGCCAGGGGAACAATGGTGATGGAGGCTGCCATGGAACCCAACAGCTGTAGAATCGAGTGAGCCGTGGATTTTTCCATTAAAAGGATTGGAATTAGTTGTTGCTTTATCCTTAGAATTCTGTGCTCTGGAATAGCAGCTCTGCAGTTTTTTGTGTCCAAGATAACCCCTATGAATTCTGTCGACTGAGATGGGGTGAGATTGGATTTTTGCCAGTTTATGGTTATGCCTAGCCTTTGAGCAGCGAGGACAAAGTATGCCAGAATTTCTTCCAGTAGATGTCTGGTGGAGGCAGAAATGAGACAGTCATCTAGGTATGGAAACACCTGGAATCCTTGAAGTTGCAAGTGAGCTGTGACAACTGCCATGCACTTTGTGAACACTCTGGGGGCTGTAGAGAGTCCAAAGGGCAGTACTCTGAACTGGTAGTGACTGGCTCCCCCATGAAAGTGCAGAAATCTTCTTGATGACCTGTCCACTTTATGTGGTAGTACACATCTTGAAGATCTATAGAACACATCCAATCATCTTTTTCCAAAAGCGGGAGGATAGACTGTATTGTGACCATCCGGAATTTTTGTACTCTCACAAACTTGTTCAATACACTGAGATCCATAATTGGTCTCCAGTCCCCGGTTTCTTTGGCACCAAAAATAGTCTTGAGTAGAATCCAGATCCTATCTGGTCTGGAGGGACTATTTGGATGACTCTCTTTCTTAGCAGCCTTTCTATCTCTAGTGCTGCTTCAACCCTTTGACTGGGTGGAACGTCGGGAAGATTTTTTGAAGGGACGGGTCAAAGATAGAAGGGGATATGATAACCTCTGGTTATAATCCTTTGTACCCAAGAATCGGTGGTGATGGTTAGCCAGGCAGAAGGGTACAAGGAGAAACGTTCCCAACCACCTCCAGAGGAAAGGAGCTGGGCCGCGTTTCAGAAGCACTGGTAGGATTGACCAGGAAAAGAATCCCTGGAATCCTGGTTACGTGGAGGCCCTCTGCCCCAAAAGGAGAGTCTTCCCTGTGAGTTTCCCCCTCTGCCTCTAGGGGAGAACTCGGCCTGTGTGTCATGGAAAAGACCCTGAGATTTCTTGAACCATATCTTCCCACTCTTTTGGTTTTGGGAGAAAGCACGTTGAGGGAAGAACAGACACCTACGGCAGAAACGGTCTTACCATCCTGTTCACATCTGGCCAGTGTGCTTTTAACTTTGGGCCCAAATAACGAGGAGGCCTCAATGGGGGCATTAAGAAAAGAAGACTTAAAGGGTTCCGCGAAGTTGCGCAAGCACATCCAGGCATGTCATCTCAAGACCGTAGCTGAACCCGCTGCTCTAGCTTCTCCTTCTGATGCGTGAGATATCAGTCGCATAGAGGAGTTAGATATAGCTTCAATGGTGGCCAGCTGAGGGGCCACTTTGTCACGGACCTCATCAGACATGGCACCAGCCAACGTTTCAGAGATCTCAGAAACCAGATCCCTTTGAAAACTGGTAAAATGTGCCATATAATTCAGGGACCTGATAGCAAAGGTCACTGAAGCAAAGGTGTGCTTCCCTATCCTGTCCAGGGCCCGGGACTCTGTTAGGTGGATGGACAGTCTGGCTTTCTTCTGCCAGATCCATTTTTGTTGCGGCCACCAAAGCATCAATAGGAAGACTTTTGGACCTATGGGGATCCAAAGCAGGAGGGGACAAGATCTTATCTGGCCTCCGGGGAATAGCTTCAACAGTATCAGGAGCATTCCAAGCACGCTGCACGATGAGCCAGACAAGTTCATCGGCAGGTGGAGTAGCCCAGGAGGTAGGGGGCCAGGATCAAATGGCCTGCAGTTACACAGATTCCTCAGAGGTCGGATTAGAGGACTGCCAGTCACCTCTTTGTTTCAGGATTTCAGGGATATCACCAAAGGATACCTCAGAGGGTGACCGAGGGGATCCTTCCCCCTCATCGAAATCTGTCTCTTCAGTGAGGGACTCCTCTGTGGAGTCCATGTGCTTCCTCTTAGACAAACTTTTCCGGTTGACCTCCTCAGCGGGAGAAGCTGGAGAAGACAGCAGAAAAGGGGATTCCTGAGGGAATATGTCCTGCGGCTCCTGCACCCGGTGTCCGCTAGGTTCAACTTGTGAAACCAGTGTACCAGAGGGCGGCGGAGGTATAGACAGTCCGGTATCGCCAGCAGCAGCAGCAGCAAAAGCCTTCTCCATCAGTTGGAAGGCTGGTCCACCCGAAGAGGAGTGCATGTCTAGGACAGGGGTCACCCCTCCCCTAAGTGGCTCAGCCTGCCGACCAGGAGTCCCAGGATGGCTGTGGAGCAGTAAACTATGCGTGTCACAACTGACATCCTGGGTTGTAGCAAAACTTTCCTGCCACAAAGGCAACTGCGGTTCCTTAGTGAGATCCATAAAGGGAACTGTAGAAGGGGAAGACTGTGCTATATCCATGGACTTCAAAGGCAATGAAGGAGGAAAATAAGAAGGGGTCTTTGGAGATGGTTGATCACCTCCCAAGGAAGGATAGTTCCTGAGGGGTGGGATAACCTCTAGCCAAGAGTACCTGGTCCACAAGACGCAACACATCATGTTTGGAAAGGTTTCTAGTGGACCTCACGGAGACTGAGGGAGAAACAGGCCTGTCCACAGAAGGAGAAGACTCGGTGCCCATCTCATCTGACTGCACAAAGGACAACAATGCCGAGAGAGACTGGACTACTGTTGTCTGCACCAAAGAAGTCAACGGTGCCGAGGTCATGGTCTGCACCGACACAGGGATCGGTGCTGAAGTGGTTGTCTGTGCCGAAGCTGGAACCAACAACACTGGAGTCAACAATAAAGGCATTGGTTCCGAGGAAGATCTCGGAGCCGACTGGGTCAAGGTCGGTGCTGAAACAGTGGTAATGGTACGAACCGAGGAGCCCCTCGGTGCCGATATAAAGAAGGCTGCAGGAGAAGACGGAGCTAAAACCACTAATGGAGCCGAAGGTCTAGGCACCGAAAGCACTGGGGCTGACTGAGTGAGCTCCGAAGCCAAAACTTTAGCCTTTTTAGGTTTTGGTTGGAGGGAGTCCCCAGCCGGGGACGAAGGCAAAGATTTAGCCTTAGTAGGAACATCCGAGGTTTTCTTATGGGCTCTAGGAGGGGTTGAGGCCTCCGACCCAGAAATAGCCTCTGAAAAGGGAGATTTTAGAAGTCCCTTCAGTAACGGCTTGTTTTACCTTTCCAACAAGGTTCTATTAGAAAAGTTCTCACAAATAGTACAGGGTGGGTCAACAGACAAATGGGAAGCTCCCAAACAATAAACACACGAAGAGTGTGCATCAGAAGTAGGCAGTTTGTGTCCACAATCAGAACACCATTTAAACCCTGGACGACCTTTCTTATCTGCCGTGACAGCAAATTAATTAACAGAAAAGGTACCAGCAATGGTACAAGAGAGTACCCGAAGGTATGAGAGAAAAAGGAAAGGGATTACCAACGATGGTAGAGAGAGACTACCTCTTGGTAAAAGTGGTAAAGAAAGAAGCAGAAAAACCTGAAGAAATTATGTATGCTAGATGCGATAGGATGAGACAATAAAACATGAACTTTTCTGACAGAAAAGTAATCTGTAAAAGTAATAAACAATTGACTGTACTTAGCTCAAGAGAAGTAGCTTGACATGACCGAATCGCAACGCGGCAAACAAAATCTGAGGTAACAGGGAGAGGGGGATTGTGGCTAAGAGTTTAGCTCAAGAGTTTGAAGCTGACGTGAGCTTGGAAAATGGCCGGCTCGATTCCGAGGTCAGAACCGATACCCATGCGTAAGGAAAGAATGAGGATTAACAATAATCAGATCTGCCATTGCCCGATCCAGTCTACTCTCTACCCTACTCTATGCCTCCCCTGTACTTACCAACTTAAATAAAATAAGAAGTTATGTACCTACCATAACGTTCCATGTTAGTTGTCTTCTCTCGCCTTCTTTCTTGCTGGATGGGTTCGGCCACTTACTAAAGCTCGAGAGCTAATTTTACCAGCTCGAGGCAACCCTATATCCCATGATGCAAGGCGAAGACTACCCAGATCTCGTTTGGTAGCTAAGGAAATTATGCAATATATTCCTCCAACTGGAGAGGAGGAGGAAGAGGTAATAATAATAATAATAATCCCCCGAAAAGGATCAACCTAATCTAGTGACACTAGAAGCTGATTAGCTAGAAAAAAGGATTAAGCCTCTTAAGGGAAGAGGCACAATCTTCTCGGTCTGACCAGGCTAGGGGGATGGTGGGTGGGACGCAAGAAAGAAGGCGAGAGAAGACAACTAACATGGAACGTTATTGGTAGGTACATAACTTCTTAATGTTAAGTTGTCAATCTCGCCTTCATTCTTGCTGGATGGGACCGCGTCCCTAGCACCTCTATCCTGGGTGGCTCAATGGAACAGACTCTTGAGAACGGTGGAACCAAAATTCGCCCCGTCTCTGGAGGCCAAGTCTAATTTGTAATGTGAAACAAAGGTATGAGGAGAGGCCCATGTGGCTGCTGCACAAATAGTGTCTATTGGAAGTCTAGCCTGAAAAGCTGTAGATGTAGCTAGAGCTCTGGTAGAATGGGCTTTTGGCCTAGAAATCAACTCTTTACCTCTGAGCTGATAAATGCAAGTAATCACAGAAGACAGCCATCTAGATAGAGTTACCTTGGATACTGGAAGGCCTTTCCTGTTCTCTGCATAGGATAAAAACAGTTGATCAGATTTCCTAAAATGTTTGGTTCTGTCCAGATAATATCTGAGTTGGCGGTGAACATCAAGATAATGTAGTTTTTCTTCTGCTCTATTAGAATAATTTGGGGAAAAACTGGAAGATCAATGGATTGATTTAAGATCGTCTGCGATGCCACTTTGGGTAAGAAAGACGGATTAGTCCTTAGAGAAACTCTGTCTTTGTGGAAGATTAAGTAGGGAGGACGAATTGCAGAGGGCATGAAGCTCAGATACTCTCCTGGCAGAAGTAATGGCGACTAGAAAGAGTGCCTTCCAAGAAAGAAATTTCAATGAACAGGCAGCCGCAGGTTCGAATTTCAATGAACAGGCAGCCGCAGGTTCGAAAGGGGGAAGAATCAAGGATGCTAAAATTAAATTTAGATCCCACTGTGGTGGGGGGTCTCTAATCGGAGGTTTAAGTAAAAAAATACCTCTAAGGAATGCCTTGCAAAGTTTATGTGACATAATGTTGTGGTCCAACAAGCCTACATGAAAATTTGAAATGGCTGCCAGCTGAACTTTTACTGTGCAGGAAGAAGACCCTGAATGAAAAATCTCGGCTAGGAAGTCCAAGACCGAATGAATCGGAGCAGTATAGGGGTCTATATTCCTAGCTTTTGCCCAGAAGGAGAAACGTCGCCATTTACTAGTGTAAATCCTTCTGGTGGAAGATTTAAGGGAAGCTACTATGATATCCCGGACGGGATTAGAAATCATAGGAAGCCTGGCTAGGGATGGAAGCGGAGCAACCAAGCAGTGAGGTTGAGAGAAGGTATGGATTGGTGCAGCTGCCCCGACTGGTGGGTCAGAAGATCTGGGACCGGGTCCAGATGCCATGACTGTACCAAAAGATAACGATGTAGGAACGGAAACCATATCTGTCGAGGCCAATAAGGGGCAATGAGAATCAACTTGGCTCTCAAGGCAGTTGCTTTCTGAATTACTTGTGGTATCACAGGAAAGGGAGGAAAAGCATAAAGAAGTCCCCGGGGCCAATCTTGGGTTAGAGCATCTCTGGGGGTATGGCCTGGAAGGGGGAAGAGAGAGAAGTCATCGGGGCATTTGCTGTTTTGAGGTGTAGCAAAAAGGTCGCAAGGAAGGCCCCACTTCTGAAAAATCTCTTCCGTCACAGATTGTTTGAGAGACCACTCGTGAGGCATGAGAATAGCTCTGCTCAACCTGTCCGCTATGATGTTGGATTTCCCGGGGATATGCGTTGCTATCAGAAACCGCTGAGAAGAGATTGCCCACTGCCAAAGTCTGAGAGCCTCTCGACACAGTGGATAGGACTTGGTTCCGCCCTGCTTGTTGATATACCACACTACGGGCATATTGTCCATTTGGACTGCAATAGTTCCCAGGGGAAGAGAGTCATTGAGAGCTTGCAACATTAAAAGCACTGCTCTCATCTCCAGGACCTTTATGTGCAGGTGGCATTCGAAAGGTTGCCTAGTGCCATGGACCATCCTGCCCTGATAATGCCCCCCCCCCCACCCGATCAGGGAGGCGTCTGATGTAACCATGGCGACCGGGGCGGGAGGAACAAAGGGTCTGCCCTGATGGACTTGAGGGGACGATATCCACCAGGTCAGATGCCTTTTGCAAATTGGAGTTATTATGATCCTGTGACGCATGGGAAGTTGTTGAAAGGACCATTGGGCGAACAGCATCCATTGTAGAAGACGCATGTAAAAGCGGGCAAGGGGAAGAAGTGTTATGGCGGCCGCCATAAGACCCAATACTTTCAGAGCAAATCTGGCCTGAATTTTGTTGCTGAGAAGAATCACCTGGACGTGATTTTGAATGCCCAAGATCCTTTGGTCTGTTAACTTTGCTGAAAGTTGTACGGTGTCCAATTTGGCGCCTATAAAAGTAATAGATTGACAAGGCGACAAGGCAGATTTTTCGAAATTTATAGAAATCCCTAGCCCTCTGCAAATGTGAATGGTGTAATCTCTGGCTTGGAGAAGTTGATGCCTGGTGGTGGCAGTGAGGAGCCAGTCGTCTAGATATGGAAACACCTAGAATCCTTGACGTCTCAGGTGAGCCGTAACCGCTGCCATACATTTGGTGAACACTCTGGGGGCTGTAGTGAGTCCAAATGGCAGGGCTCTGAATTGGAAGCGACTGGTCCCCAGCCGAAAGCGGAGAAACCTTCTGGAGGGCCTGTGAATTTTTATGTGATAGTACACATCCTGAAGATCTACCGAGCACATCCAATTGTCCTTGCCCAGAAAGGGTAGAATGGACTGAAGCGTGACCATCCGGAATCTTGTTTTCTTTACAAACTTGTTTAGTTTGCTGAGATCTAATATTGGTCTCCAGTCCCCTGTCTTTTTTGGTACTAAAAAGAACCTTGAGTAGATCCCGGATCCTATTTGGTCTGCTGGGACTGGCTGGATGGCTCTTTTTGCTAGCAGTTTTGAAATCTCTGGTACTGCTAGTTCCCTTAGACCGGGTGGAACATCTGGAAGGGTTCCCTTTTGCTGAACTGGGGTTTGAATAAAGGGAATTTTGTAACCCTCAGATATGATCGACTGTACCCATTTGTCTTGAGAAAGGGAAAGCCAGGCTTTGGGGTACAGCGATAATCTTCCCCCGACTGCCTCCGAAGGTGGATAATCGGGCAACATCTCACGGATGCTGGAAGGGTTTGTCAGAGAGAGGCTCCCTGCTACCCTGATTCTGCGGACCCCCTCTGCCTCTAGGGCGTCTGTTGTTGTTACCCCCTCTGCCTCTGGGGGTAAACTGACCTCGTGCATCAGGCGTGACTCCTTGAGATTTGCGTAACCACATTTTCCCTCCCTTCTGACCTTTTGGGTAAGGTCTTGAAGGGGTGGAGAAACTGACTCCTACGGCAAAAAGAGTCTTGCCATCTTGTTCGCATCTAGTCAAGGTGTCTTTCACTTGAGGTCCGAACAAAGTCGAGCCATCAAAGGGAGAGTTTGTGAAGGACGCCTTGAAGGGATCTGCAAAATTACAAAGCCGCATCCAGGATTGACGCCTTAAAGCCACTCCTGTGCCTGCGGCCCTACTCGCTCCATCGGCTGCATATGAAATGAGCCGCATGGAGGAGTTAACAATGGAGTTTAGGATTCCTAGCTGTGAGTTAATCTTATCCTGAGACCCAGCAGCTGACGGATCCTGTAAAACTTCTCCCAACTCTAAGAACATCTCTTTGAAGGCGGGTGAAGTGACACAAGTAGTTCAGCGATCGCATGGCAAAGGTCGCTGAAGAAAAAAATCCACTTGCCGTACCCATCCATAGTCCTAGAATCCTTGTTAGGAGGATGGACAGGTACTGAAGGATCAGCTAGTTCCTTCTTGGTGGCTGCAGCCACCACCATTGCATCAACCGGGACACCTTTTGTCAAATATTGCCTATCAGGTGGGGACGTAATGAATTTAGAAGGCCTCCGAGGAATGGGTTCCACCGAATCCGGGGCCATCCACGCCTTCTGAGCCACCACGTCCATAAGAGGGTCGAAAGGCGGAGACACCCAGGAGATGGAAGGTCGAGACCCGAACGCCTCCAGGTATACTGACTCGTCCTCAGAAGGATTAAGGGAAGGCCAGTTCCCCCTCTGCTTAAGGAGTTCAAGGATGTCTGAGAAAGAGACATCCTCAGAGGGGGACCTTGGGGATCCCTCCGACTCATCCAAGTCAGTATCGGATGCAATAGACTCGGGGGAGTCTAGATGTTTCCTCTTACATGTCCTCTTACGCGGAGGTTCACCTGACGGATCAGGAGAAGCTTCGGAAGAGGAAGATATTCCCAATGAGGTTAGCCTGAGGCATTGGATCTCTGGGTCCGGGAGAAAGAGAGTGGGAAGAGACGTCAGCAGGCACTTTAGTGGGAGGAGCTGATGGAACTGACCGTTGACTACGCCCAGGGGCTAGTACACTCCTCAACACCTCGAAGGCTCCCCCGTCAGAGAGGCCAGAAGGCTCCCGCTCCGAAGAGACAGGAACTCCAGGCCACACCGACAGGGATGGCTCCGAGGCCAATGTCAGGGCCGAGCTCACCAACGCCAAAGCTCCAAGAGGGAGAACGGGGTCAGACAAGGGTCCGATGCCACTCGCCCCCTTGGAGCCGACGAGAGAGACCAGACGCCCGGATCCCTCCAATGAAGGCCTCAAGGAGGAAATCGGAGCAGAGGACGATGGAGCCGAAAGGGGGGGGTGGTATCGGCTCCAAAGTCACAACAGTCACGGCTCCGAGGAGCTCCGGCTCCGAGCTCTGTAAGACAGTCGAAGGAGGAATGTTAGGTTGATGTGTGATGGCTACCATCTGTTGAGACGGGCTATGGAGCATTTGGGCCAATGCCTGAGACTTTAATAGTCTACTCACCAGTCCCTCAAGGTCGTGATCGGACAGCCTGGACGACAGAGAAGAACGGCTCCGATGGCTCCGCTCCGAGAGCAGGGGTGATCTCGGAGCCAAACGTATCGATTCCAACGAGGGGGATCGTGATCTCTTTTTTGAGATAGGTGGAGCCGAAGGAGCCGAGGATATGTCGGCTCCAGCCGGAGCAGACACTGAGTGTCCAGATTTAGCAACATCGGCGCCGGATGGAGCCGATACTGTAACTTCTAAAATAGAAGGATCGGCTCTGGCCGGATCTGATCTCGACACTGAAGGAGAACCAGTAGCCGATGGCTTAGGACCTGAAGCCAAAGGCTTAACTGGTTTCGAGGGCTTCCCCGGAGCCGACTTAGTCGGGGAGCTCTCAGGCTTTAATAAGCCCCTCAATATTAATTTATTTCTGCACTCCTGCAGGACTCTTGGGCTGAAAGCATGACAGATAGCACAAGAGTCCTGCAGGTGCAGAGGTCCCAGGCAGTAAACACAAGAAGTGTGACCGTCTGTCAGAGACATCTTCTGACAGCACGAGTCACACTTCTTGAAGCCGGAGACCTTTGTGTCCTTCGACATAGCTGTGTCGAAGAAACACTAAGTCAAAAAGAAACACAGACACACACACAATAAACACACATTCCAATAATAAAAAATTTAAACAGGGATACAAACACACTCAAACACCACACAGAATCCCTGACAGAAAAAAAATAGGAAAGGGGGAGGCTTAAGGCCTAACTTAGGGGAAGGGATAAATAACCAGAAAAATAGGGAACACTAACGGGAATAGGGTTAAAACAATTGTTAAAAGTTCACACAACAACAAGGGTGACTAAAACTAAAGGGATAAGACTAAAAGTCTGAATTTGAAGAAACTTACCTGGAGCTGGTAAAAAAAGCACCTCGCAAGCGAAAGCGGCAAACGAGATCTGGGTAGTCTTCGCCTTGCATCATGGGATATAGGGTTGCCTCGAGCTGGTAAAATTAGCTCTCGAGCTTTAGTAAGTGGCCGAGTCGGAGCCGAGGATTGGCTCCGAACCCATCCAGCAAGAATGAAGGCGAGATTGACAGCTTAACATCTGAATTTAACAAGCTCTCTAGCTGCTACAATTACATAGCCACATTTGCCACTGGCTTGCCTATAGAACACACCACTGTATTAACCTAAGTAATCTTGGATGGCTAGCACTACCCAGACTGTTTCAGTATAACCCACTTATACTGGCTTATAAAGTACTCAGCCTGAAAAGACTCAGTCTTTAAAAGATATTATCTATCCTCACCTTACTCTTAGAACACTACGCTCTTCTAACAGACTAGTAGTTCAAACTATCAAATGCAATAACTCTGCCGGAGACTCCCTGTTGCCAATTATGTTGGCAAAATTTGGAACTCTTTACCTGCTGACATTACCCTAGATACATCCTTATCTCGCTTCAAGAAATGTCTCAAGCAGTATTTCAAGTCTCAGTGGTTATGTCCATGCTCCAAGCCTGGCTGATTGTTAGGATTCAATTGTATACTTAGACTACTTTTTGGAACCCCTTTGTTTTGTTGTTCTTTAATAAGTGTTTCATGTATGACTTATATCTATCCACAGACTTTGTAAACTGAGTTAATGTGTACTTTGCAAAGATGTTTGTGTAACTTCCTTTGGAGCTTTTCTCCCCGGGCCTCCGCTGAAAATGAACATGTATTCAGTCGGACATTCCCGGTCAACAAATGTAAAATAAATAAATTCCCTATCAGGACATCTGCAGGGATATCCTCAAACACACCTACTTGCTGGGTTCCTTTTCCACCCTTCTAGTCAAGTTGAACCTAGGCAAAAGTATTTGGAATGGGGGTCCCTCCTAAAGCTCTGTCTGGAGTAGACTGCCCAGGCAAATAGTGCTCCTCTGTGACCATAGAAGGCTTCACAATGGTTATATCAGAGGCCGTCTCTCTCTCTCTCTCTCAGCAATGGTCTCTTTGCCATTCACTACAATAGGAGATAACCTCTTGTGGTAGTTTGGTACCCTTGTTGTCTCAAGACAACCTACTGTTGGCATTTTGTCATTCCCATTTACTGGCTCTCTCACCTTTTGTCCCCCACCTTGCCTCCGTGGACATCTACATCATACGTGGCCCCACTGGTTGCATTCAAAACATTTAACCCTAGGTCCTGGACATGTACCTGGAATAGTGGCTTCCCCTGCTACTGGCAGATTCTCTTGGGGCAGTCTGGGCTGCCCACCATGGGTTCCCTTACACTCATGAGCAGCACTGAGTGTCCCTTTCCTGTGCAGGGATGCCCTGCATGCTAGGTATAGGTCTCCATTCTTCCCAAACTCATCTGCAGTAAGGCATTGTCTATCAGCTAACCAGATCCTCATGTCCTCAGGCAAAGTGCTAAGAGGTTGTTCCTCACCAAATAAGGTCTGCCATCCCTTCAACACTTGTGACCTGACATCTGCTCACCCACCTATGAAAATAAGTGCTTAGTTCAGCAACATATTCACACATACTTTCATCTGCCTTGCGTCTATGTTCACAAAACTTTTTCCTATAAGCTTCAGGTGTTAGCTTAAAATTTTCTAGCAAACAATTCCTTACAGCATTATAATTTTAAAAATCACTGTCAGACAGTTTGGACAAAACAGTTACAGCTTTACCATGGAGTAAGGGGGTCAAGAACTGTAACCAGTGCCTTTGGTCAACACCATACTCTTTACATACCCTCTCAAACATATGAATGAAACTATCAAAATTATCCCCCCATCTGTAAACTGTGGAAGAAATTTACTGACTTTTGTTGCTTCTGGGGTTCGGTTACTCTCTTCCCCATTACCTCCATGACTCTGGCGAAGAGTCAGCATTTCCTTTTCATGTTGCTTCTGCCTCTCCTTCTCCTCAGCTTCCAGGTGTAGCAGTTTCTCATTCTCTTCACTCTCTGCATGACTCAGTCTTTCTTCTGCTTCTATTCCCAAATGCTTGGCCTCCAACTCAAGTCTCTTTAGCTCCAGATGGATTCTTAAGTCCTCTGTAGAAAGGTTGAGCCGTCCATTCTCTGAGTGTTGTACATCTCATGGCCAGTCTGATCCACCTCCTGTTTGCTATTTTCTGATGCAGCTGTGACCGAAGCTGCAATCATGTGTTCCTTAGTCAGGTTTCCATGCACCAGTCCTTTAGCCTGGCACATCTCAGCCAACTGGCTCCTTGTCAGCTTGCCATACTCTTCTGCTGACATGCTTGCCTTTTCTCCCTTACAAACTAAGCTAACCAAAGAAATAAAACAATTGTGATCTGAACTTTGAATGTTCATTGCATGGCTGATTTACAGTACAAACACCTTCAATGATCACTCTACACAAGCTACAGGAATTCATTATCCACACACCACTACAAGCCAATTAATATGTGATGTGGCTAACTCACCAATATCAAACAATTAATATCTGATGTGGATATCCCACCACTGCCAAACAATTAATGAGTGACACCCGTGCACTGGCCCAGTAATCAAGGAGTCTCAATCCTCAACACTAACACCAGTGAGGGGCGTCCACATTGGGCAGATAACAAGTATAATTGTATAACAACAACACTGCACAGTAGAATTGGACAACCTGTAAAGAGGGCCTTTATAGTAGCTGATAGTAGTGGTTGGTGGCAGTCGGTACTACCATATAGTTGGGTGGGTGGATACATTGTTGTAAGATAAGCGCAGTCTGGGTCTGAACTGTCTGCAAACACAAACAGCTAAAGATAACTGAGTGTGTGTCTACCTGTTTGAGCTAATATTCATTACCCCCTGGAGAGCACTCATCTTTCATTTTCTCTTTTATTCCCTTCTGTTAGCAAATAGTATCCATAACTGATCAAATACTGTGTGTTTGTTAATTTAAATTGAGACCACAGTAGCCTACTGATAAAAGGTTATCCTGTTTTTCCACCTGGGAAATGGCTAAGGAATGACTTACAGCTTCAGAGCAGTCCTTGGTCAATTCTGGTTGTTTCTTAAACACAAACTTGTCTTTGCTTGATCTTGGCTCATTAGCAGCAGTACAAAAGAACTGCCTGCTCACACCCTTGTTCCCCCCCGTTTATTACCTTAAGACAATCCCAAAGTTAATAAATATTACCTGTGGCAGGCACCATTTTTAAAACTACAACCACCCTTTGAGCACTTTATGCTCAGCCCTGCCATAAAACTTACTAAAATTGCCTGAACTGGGGCACAGCTAACTGATAGTTTGTGGAAATACATGGTAACTACCTGAGTCTCCACATTCACTATCATAAGTTTTTTTATCAATTTACTGTTACCTGATTGTTAGCAGCCCCCTCCTAAGACCAACAGTGTCTCTGCCCGCTTTGCTCACCACCCTGCCCCCAATTCCCTCCTGCCCCCAGTCGTCCTACCTTTATTACACATGCAAACCCCTCCCATCTTTCCAACAGACAACCATGGCACTAAACCAACACTACCTCCTCCATCTTCACACAACTGTCACTGCTCCTCAGCTAACATCTATAAGCATACCATACTTATGCTCACTGCATGCACTCTCCTTGCATATCTTACATCCTACCAAAACTCCATCATTCCCCCACTCAACCACTACCACTGTACTGTTCACACCACCACTCATGTCTCACCCTCACTCAGATCCCCTCCCACCAACTTAAGAACCATCCATATGCACCCCCACATATTCTATCAACTACATTACTCAAACAAAAAGCATCCCTACAACTTAACATAGTAGCCCTCCCAAGATACCCATTACCCACAGAGCACAATCATAAAGTTTCCCTAACAAACAAACACATTCAAAAACTGAAAAAAACTAATAACCTCATGCATATCAAAACTAGCCCTAACTGGAGACATACACCCCAACCCTGGCCGCACCATATCCAAACCCACTCCTCATAATCAGACTAGAAAACCACAACTTCTCCCAAATCACAGCCAATAGAAAGCCAAGTGACTTCCTTCTACTAAGCCTAAATATTAGAAGTATATCCAACAAGGTCAATGAACTCCATGCCACAGTAGACTTGTACTCCCCAGATATAGTCATCCTGACAGAAACCCGGCTAAAACCTCACATTACCAGTGAGCAAATCTTCCATACTGGTTACGGCATACTAAGAGTAGACCGGCTAAACAACAAAGGAGGTGGTGTAGCTATAATATTTAAACAGCATCTAAACATCCAGATCTTAAAATCATCAGCTCCACAAAAAGGCAATGAAGAAATACTATATACTAACCTCAAAATAAAACCATCAACATAATTGGAAGCTACTTCCCACCTGGCCAAAACATCCCTCCACTAGAAAACCTCCTCAGCTGGCCTTCCCACAATCTCCCCCAAGAAACTATAATTTTAGGTGATTTCAATATTGACTGGTAATCCTGCTCTGGCAATCATCTAACCCATCATCTAAACCTTCATGGCTTCGCCCAACTAGTCCAGTCGTCAACCAGGATAAACAAAAACTCCAACAAGCACACTCCCTGGATTGGATGCTAGTCAGTAAGAGCCCCCAGTCACATAGCAGGCTGCTTATCAGATAACCTCAGTGATCACTCCCCAACATTCCTAGTCAAAAAACACCTATACGAAGCTAAACTGGTCATCTACCATCAAATACACAAAAAACTAAACTTTAACACTCACACATTCATCTCATCCCTCAAAGAATGTAACTGGCATCCTCTAAAGTACCTCAGTCTTGATGACGCAGTTGAATTTTTTAATACTACCTTCCTGAGCATCCTTAATTACCACACCCCCATAAGACTTTCCAGAATCAAAGCACAACCCTCCCCATGGCTACAGAAAACCACTAAGTCAGAAATGAAAAAACGGGATAAAGCCTGGGAACACTGGGGCAAAACCAAAACCCCCACAACTAGACGGAAATTCCCAGAACTAAGCAATAAAGTAAAAAAAGCTAATAAAACAGGACAAATTGCAATACTACCAGTCTACCCTAGACTCCTTCCAACACAACCCCCAACAAATTCTGGTCTTCAATAAACTCCATCCTCCACCCAGGTTAAGTCAGTACCCCTCCTTCTAACATCCCTCACTCCTCCAAAAATATTGCTACCTCATTCAACACACACTTCACACAAACCATACTATCACTAGCTAGACAACACAAACCCCCTCCCCTCCAACCCACACCTTCAACTAGTAATCTCCCCACTGTCTTCTCTTTTTCTCCTGTTCCTACCTCCAACATAAAAAACTTTTAACTAAACTTAAGCCCACCAAATTAGCAGCAGACAACCTCCTAAGTGAATACCTACAAATCGCAGCTGATGCTCTAGCCTGCCCAGTATCCATCTTGATTAACCGTTCTCTGTCAGAAAGTTACGTTCCCACACTATGGAAAGTATCACATATAATTCCCCTCCACAGAACTAACCAATTTCTGCCCCATAGCTATTCTCTCTCCACTCTCCAAAATACTAGAGAGATGCATTCACTCTTAGGTCTCAGACTACCTCCTTACTAACAACCTCCTTTCCAATACACAGCATGGTGTCTGACCAAACCATAGCACCACCACTGCCTTACTCTCCTTTACTAACACTATCCTTCAGCATAAAAACAATGGCTTTCTCTCCTCTACTTTCCTAGACCTAAAGCATTTGACATGGTCCCACACAAGCAACTCATCTCTGTCCTCAATAACCTATCCTTCTCTCAATCAGTCACCAACTGGTTTCAGAGTTACCTGTCTGACTGCCAACAATCTGCTGTATGGCAGAATGACACATCTCCCCAACTACCTATCTCTATAGGGGTTCCCCAAGGATCCATCCTTGGACCTCTACTCTTCTCTATTTTCACCAATAATCTAGCCTCTGCCACCAAACATGACACACTCATACAATATGCAGATGACTCAACCATCTGCTCAGCCCAGTCCCTACCCAAACTGCAAAAAGTCACACAAGAAGCCTTTTCTTCTGTTAAAACTTGGTTATCTGATGCCCAATTAATACTCAACCCAAACAAAACTAAACTACTCATCTTCCAACCCACCAAACATACTCAAAGCAACTCTCACTTTAACATCACAGCAAAAGACAGCACCACTAGACACCCAACAGAACACACCAAATTGCTAGGAGTGGAAACAGAAAAACTAAAATTTGACATTCACATATCCATGACCATAAAAAAGTTCAAAAAAACTAGTAGAGCGTTATACAGAAGTAAGCAACTTCTCACCAAAGCATCAAAGATTTCAGTAGCAAATTCCCACCTTATCTCCACCCTACTTTATGCCTTTCCAATATATACCAACCTAAGGCAATGCAATCTAAAAAAGCTAGAGACCTGCTAAAACAAAACCGCCAAATTCTCCACAGGGGCATCCTACCGTAGTCACCAATGTCTCTCACTTGCTGAGCTGGGCTGGCTTGAACTCCCTCACCTCCTTCAATGGTATCAACTCACACTCGCCCACAAAGTAGTAAACCATCCACCAAAAGTCCCATCCCTCCAGAATCTACTCCAACCCTATCGCACCACCAGACAAACAAGATCCAGCAACAAAAATCACTTATAGGTCACTAAAGCCAATAACTCTGCTGGAGAAGCACTATTTTCTTGCGCCATAGCCAAATTATGGAACTCCCTCCCTCCCACAATTACCTCCGTACCATCATGCACCCACTTAAACACTTTATTAAAAGCGCACCTAAAAACATGCTGGCTATGCCCTTGCAACTCTCCCTCTAATATCACCCACCCCATCCACCCACTACCTTTCTTTCCACCCCACTAACTACCTTGATTATAGCAAGCTTGGATGCTCATAAGCCTAACTACTTATTATACAACAGTAACTTCTCATTGTAACAATTGTTAATGTCTGTTATGTACTTCGCAGATGATAAAGATTCTAGTTGTCTACTGATGTACTATGTTCATCTGTAACTATGTTTGTAATTGTCATTTGCTATGTTGTCAAATTGTTAATTGCTATGTAAATCCAATGCAACTACTGTCTGTATATTTTGACTGTGGAGCTTTTCTCTCTGGGCCTCCGCTGAAAATGGACCTATGTCCAGTCGGACACTCCCGGTCAACAAATGTAAATAAATAAATAAAAGTACACACACAGTAAAGTACAATTTCCCTTAAGAGCACACAGAGATCACAGTCAGTCTGGGGCTGGGTTCTACTTTTCTCTCGAAATCCCCAACAAGACTCCCCACTGGCACAGCTATAGGGTTCAGATCTCAGCTGAGTGGTCAAGCCAAAATCTCTTGGACCCTCTCTGTCCAACCAGTGCTTCGTGTCCCTGCCGAAGTAGCTGGCACACACACACTGAGATTTGCGTTATATACAAACACACGGGCACTCCTGGGGAAGGCTGGCACAGATTCACTAGCTATGCCCCCTCTTGCCCAGACTATACTGTAGTACCGACTGCCACCAATTACTACTATCAGCCACTATATTAAGGCCCTTACCACAGGGTGTCCAATTCTAGTGTGCAATGTTATTATCCAATTGGTAAATGTGACTGAGACTTGAAGGCGGTTTAGGAGTGGCTTATACAATATCATCAAATACATGCAAGTACACTAAGAGCTTAACATATCTCTACACAAAACAGTCACAGTTGAAATGTTTAAAAACAAGAAGTTATATACTCACCATAACGTTCGATGTATGTGGTCCATCTCACCTCACATTCTTACCCGTGGGTTCGGAGCCAAACTTTGGCTCCAACTCGGCCATACCCTAGCTCAAAGTCTTCAATTGGTTTGTGCCTAAGAGGTATCCCATGCTGCAATGCGCCTATTCCCCAGATCTTGTTTGCAGTGAGCTCACACCCACACACACAAACACGTTGAGAGGAAAAACCAACTCAACTTATTAAGGAGTGCTGAAAACAGAAACTCGACCTCTAGGTCCCACCAGGAGGGGGTAGGTGGGTGGGTTAAGTAAGAATGTGAGGTGAGATGGACTACATACATCGAACGTTATGGTGAGTACATAACTTCTTGATGTTATGTAGTCCAATCTTGCCTACATTCTTACCCATGGGACAGCGTCCCTAGCACCTAGACATTGGGCAGCTCACTGGAAAATACTCCTGAGCACTGTGGAACCAAATGAGGATCTGCCCCTTGATACCAGATCCAATTTGTAATGACTAATAAAGATGTGAGGAGATGCCCAAGTAGCTGCAGCACAAATATCATCCATAGACATCCTAGCCTGAAAGGCAATAGAAGTAGCCACCGAACATGTAGAGTGAGCCTTTACCATAAAGGGCAATTCCTTGCCATTTGAAGAATAGATGAAGAAAATGCAGCTAGAAATCCATCTGGACAGCATTACTTTGGAAATTGAAGAGTTGATCAGCTTTCCTAAAATCTTTTGTTCTATGTAAATAGAAATGTAATTGTCTGTGGACATCTAGATGATGAAACTTAAATTCTGCCTTGTTAGAGAATTCAGGGAAAAACACAGGCAACTCAATAGACTGGATGAGACTGACCACTGAAGCAACCTTAGCATAAAGGAAGGATTAGGTCTTAGCGAAACCCTATCCTAGTGAAATATCAAGTAAGGGGGCCGGACTGATAAAGCTTGGAGTTCAGAGACCCGCCTAGCCGAAGTGATGGCTATCAAAAAGAGTGTCTTCCAAGACAAGAATTTAATGTCACAGGTTGCCACGGGCTCAAAAGGAGGTGAGGTAAGCTGCTGTAGCACAAAATGAAGGTCCCATGGCATAACAGGATCAAAGATCAGAGGCCGAAGTAGCATAGTCCCTTTGAGAAAAGCCCTACAAAGTCTGTGCGTCATTAGATTGGATTCGTTAGCAACATGAAAGGTAGAAATGGCTACCAACTGTGCCTTGATAGTTGCCACAGCAGATCCCTGACTAAACAGTTGAGATAGAAACTCTAAAACTGATGAGATGGGAGCTGTATAGGGATCTATCTGTCTTTCATGAGCCCAAAATAGAGAATCTCTTCCACTTACTGGAATAAATCTTCCTAGTAGAAGGCTTGTGTGAGGAAGACAGAATATGAACCACCTCCGGTGAAAAATCATTAAGCCTGACTAGGGATGGAAGTGGAGCATTCATGCTGTCAACCTGAGGATTTGGACGGAGGGGTGGAACTGCCCTGACATACGAGTCAACAGATCCGGCTCTGGGTCCAGAATCCACAGCTCGTCCATTAGATAAGGGTGAAGAAAAGGAAACCAGATCTGACGAGGCCAGTGTGGAGCAATCAGTATCATTTTCCTTCCCAAAGACTGTGCTTTCTGAATAACCTTCGTTATCAGGGGAATTGGAGGGCAGACATAGAGAAGACCGGAGGGCCAATCATGAACTAGAGCGTCCCTGGGTGTTTCCCCTTCAGGGGGAATAAGGGTGAAGTAGCTGATGCATTTGGCATTGAGGGGGGCTGGCAAATAGATCGCAGCAAGGCTGACCCCCATCTGCGGAAAATCCGTTCCGCCACCTGTTCGTTCAGGAAACACTCGTGAGGCATCAGAATAGCTCTGCTCAGCCTGTCAGCTATCACGTTGGCTATCACGCTGGACATTGCCGGAATGCGCGTTGCCACTAGAAAGTGCTGGGAAGTTACTGCCCACTGCCACACTCGAAGAGCCTCTCTGCAAATGGGATACGACCTGGTTCCTCACTGTTTGTTCAGATACCAGACCACTGACATGTTGTCTGAGTGGATTGCAATTGTCCCAAGAGGAAGAAAGCTTTGAAGTGCTTGCAACGCTAATAGCACCGCTCTCATCTCTAAGACATTGATACGCAAATGGATCCCGTGTTCCTGCCACATGCCTTGGACAGTCCTGCTGAGATAATGCCCCCCACCCAATCTGGGAAGCATCCGTCACAGTGGCAATCGGAGGAGGAAGAACGAAAGGCATACTCGTGTTGAGATTGCTGGTCTGAAGCCACCAGCACAGATCCTGCTTGCACCTGTCGGTTATTACAATAAGGTGGGAGAGTGGAAGGTGCTGAAGAGATCACTGGGCAAAAAGTAGCCACTGAAGAATCCTCATGTGAAGTCTTGCAAGAGAGACTAGCATAATCGTGGCAGCCATGGTACCTAACAGCTGAAGGACCACTTTTGCTTTGACCTTCTTCAGTGGTAGTAGAGCGTAGATTTGTTGCTGTAAAACCTGAATTCTCTCTTCTGGCAGGAAAACCTTCATGAGCACTGTATCTAATTTGGCGCTGATAAAGGTGACACGCTGTGAGGGCAACAATGCAGACTTTTCCCAATTCAAGGTGATTCCCAAACTGTGGCACAGTGCAATAGTGGCGTCCCTGGTCTGTGGTAGTAGATGCCTGGTGATGGCAGACAGGAGCCAGTCATCCAGGTATGGAAACACTTGGAATCAAAGACATCTCAAGTGAGCCGTTACCACTGCCATGCATTTCAACACCCTGGGGACTGTGGTAAGACCAAAGGGCAGGGCGCGAAACTGAAAATGACTGTCTCCCAGCCGGAAGCATAGGTGACTTCTGGATGCCCTATCCATTTTTATATGGTAGTAAGCATCCTTGAGGTCGATGGAGCACATCCACACTTCTTTCTCTAATAACGGGAGAATTGACTGTAACGTGACCATGCGGAACTTGGACTTCTCTACATGAAGGTTCAAACGGCTGAGATCCAAAATGGGTCTCAGGTCCCCTGTTCATTTTGGCACCAAAAAGAATCTGGAGTAAGTCCCTAATCCTACTTGGTCTGAGGGGACAGGCTGGATGGCTCCTTTTAACAGCAACTTTTGAACTTCTAAGGTTGCGGAATCCCTTTGACTGGGTGGGACATCTGGGATTCTTTTGTTTGGAGGAGGAGATGAAAGAAAAGGAATATGATAACCTCTGGAGATTATCTCTAATACCCACTCGTCTTGGGTGATGTCTCGCCAGGCTTCTGGGTATAGAGAAATGCAACCCCGACTGGTTCCAGAGAGACACAGTTGGGCCTCCTCTCAGGAACGCTGGTAGGGAGATACACTAAAGGAATCATGGTCCCCCTGGTTACGCAGGCCTCCTCTGCCTCTAAGACGGTGTCTACCTGAATTCCCCCCCCCCCCTCTGCCTCTGGAGGGGGAAATCACACTATGCGTTGTGAAAAAACCTCTGCAATTTTCTGAATCACATTTTTCCACCCTTCTGGCCCTTGGGATAAGGTCTAGACAGCATGGAAAAACAGACTCCAACGGCAGACAGGGTTTTTCCTTCCTGCTCGCACCTAGTGAGAGTATCCTTCACCTTGGTTCCAAATATGGATAAACCGTCAAAGGGCATGTTGGTGAAGGTAGACTTGAAGGCCTCCGCAAAGTTGCACAGGCGAATCCAGGAGTGTCTCCTAAGAGAAACTCTGGAACCTGCAGCCCTGCTCGTTCTATCAGCTGCGTACGAGATCAGCCTCATGGATGAGTTGGTAATAGAATTTAGGGTAGACATGTGAGCATTGACTTTCTGAGCCACAGTATCAGAAACGTTACCCTGTAGAGAATATCCCAAGTCCTTTAGATCTCTTTGGAGCCGTGTAAAATGCGATAAGTAGTTCAGCAACCACAGTGTAAAGGTCGTTGAAGAGAACACATGCTTCCCATACCTGTCCATAGCCCTGGACTCCTTGTTAGGGGGATGGACAGTAGATGAAGTTTCTGTAAGTTCCTTCTTGGTGGCTGCTGCCACCACCATGGCATCCACTGGAACGCCTTTTGTAAAAAAATTCTCTATCAGGGGGAGTGGACAAAAACTTGTTGGGTCTCCAAGGGACCGGTTCCACAGTATCCGAAGTTTCCCACAACTTTCAACAAACGAGGTCCAGGAGCTCGAACGGGGGAGAAACCCAAGAGTCGGAGGGTTGGGAACCAAAGGCCTTCGGGAACACAGACTCCTCCTAAGAAGGGGCTTTAGATGGACAGTCGCGCCTCTGTCTCAGTATTTCCAAGATATCTGAAAAAGAGCTATCAGAAGACGACTTAGGGGACCCCTCTGACTCCTCCAGGTCGGTCTCAGATGTGAGGGACTCATCTTGGGAGCCAATGTGCTTCCTCTTGCACACACTCTTTCTGGGTGGCTCCTCAGGTAAAAAAACCCGGGGAGGCCTCAGAAAGCTGGGGACCACTCATGGAGATATCCTGAGGCCTTAGGTCTCCGCTGTCCCTACATAGAGGGTGATCTGATACTAATATCGGTGCTGGAGGGGGAAGAGTGTCGGTACCGTAGGATGCAGCTGACGACCTTGCCAGCACACTCCTCATGTCCTCAAAAGCTGATCCCCCTGGCTCCAAAGGCCAACTAACCGCAGAAAACAGCCTCGGAGCAGAGGAAATAAGATCCGAAAGCCGATGTTGGGTTCACGCTCACCCGAGCGGAAGCGCCGAGAGGAAGGCTCGGAGCCAAAGATCGACCCGATACCTCCCTCTTGGCTCCGACCGGTGAGCTGTGAATTCTGGACCCCGTGGACGGCGTCGACGGGGTCGGAGCGCTGATTGGAGCAGAGATGCCAGAAGGGGCAACTGGAACCGATCTCGAGGCATCAGACGGAACAGACAGCTCTGGCTCCGAAGAAAGGTCCGGAGGAGGAAAAGCCA
Organism: Protopterus annectens; assembly: GCF_019279795.1. Lineage (NCBI taxonomy): Eukaryota > Metazoa > Chordata > Ceratodontiformes > Protopteridae > Protopterus > Protopterus annectens. Next base: position 327,002,834 of record NC_056747.1, read on the forward strand.
AAGATGAAGGGAGGACGGGCTCCAGAGCCAAAAGCAATTTAGCCAGCATCGATGACTGGAGCAGTTTCTTCACCACTCTATTGACATAGTCATCGAAATGTGGCCTGGAGGATCTAGAGGACATGGTCTGGGATCTGGATCTCCCTATAGAAGGAGACCTATGAGTCGGGATGATTGGTCTAAAAACTGGAGACCGGCTCCAAACTGACAAATCTGACCTTGGCTCCAATAAACCTGGAGCCGATGTAGAGATCATCGTAACACTGTCTTCTGTTGGCCCCAAAGCCAGTGGAGCCGAAGAAGCAATAGTAGTCTTAATTTTCTCTGGTGGTTTTGAGGAGACTGAGCCGGACAGCGCTTCTTAGATGATTTTTTATCCAACTTTTTGTGTGATTTGGAAGGAGAAGACTTGGAACTGGAGGATCTCTCCAAATCCTCTTCAAAAGAAGGTTTCAACAATCCTCTTAAAATTAGCTTGTTCTTCCGCTCTTGCAGCACGTGGGGGCTGAAAGCGTGACAGAAAAAGCAGGACTGCTGTAAATGAATAGCCCCCAAGCAATACATACACACACACACACACACACACACACACACACAAGCACACACGCGCACGAGTGCCCATCCGTCAAAGACATTTTGTTGTTACACTGAACACACTTTTTGAAGCCCGAAGGCCTGTGCTCTTTAGACTCCTTAGACATGTTGAGACAAGAACACACACACACACACACACACACACACACACACACACACACACACACACACACACACACACACACACACACACAGGAAAATGGCAGGGGCACCTCCACCACAGAAACCAAAGAAGAGCGGGGAAACTAGAGCCTCTAACTCAAACGGCCTAGAGACCGCGAGGTAACCACAGGAAGGACTAGGTCCTCTAAGTTAAACGGGCCTAGGCCAGGAAAAAAACAGGGGATACAACAAACAGTCATACCACAAGAAACAACGCTGCCAAGGGGGATTAACCTGTTACACAATCAGAGAAAGAACAGAAAAAAACCAGGGGAGGACTACGTCCAAATACCAGATAAACAGGATACCAAAAAGTTCACTAAACTGCTAGAAGTAAAAAAAAACACACTATCTATTAAAATAGCTTTTAGAGCTACTAAACTGAACAAATAGTAGAAAATGTGTACTTAGCCACGGCCAAGAGCGAGACCACATCCTAGTGGCAAACGAGATCTGGGGAATAGGTGCATTGGAGCATGGGATACCTCTTAGCCACAAGCCAACTGAAGACTTCGAGCTAGAGTATGGCCAGGTTGGAGCCGAGGTTCGGCTCTGAACCCACGGGTAAGAATGTAGGCGAGATTGGACTAGATAACATCATTTATTCATAAATAGTAAAAACACAAGATAATACTGACTGATTCAACACAGTGACAATACACAGTTCAAAAATCACAGGAAATACTTTAAAACATTGGAGGAAGTCTGACAAATATAGAAAACAGCTAGACTAATCTGGCTATATTCCTATCTGTAAGAGATACTAAAATACTAAAATCTAGATTCTACTTACAGAGCAAGGCATATTGCTAGTGAGTTGTCAGATTAAGAACAAAATACAAAGTGCCAAAAAGTCTCTCTCTGAGAAAGTCTTAAATTGATAATACACATTCCTGCTGAGTCATTTCAAATTATATCATTCTTGATACATCTGCTTAACTTTCCCAGACTCACAGAACTCAAAATTTTAACATTTCTTTTTGTAATCTGCACCTGCCAGGAAGCCACAGCAATAAAAGACACTTTACATGTAAAACCTAGTAATTACTTCTGTCTTAGAATTTCCTAGCCGAACATCCTGTCTCCTAGCTTGAGATCAAACACAGTCGTAAAATCCTTTGCTTATCAGCTTTCTTCCAGCACGGTGTACTGTGGTTACATTTTTGAAGCTCAGAACATAACACAGTTTTCTTACATCTGTGAAACCAGCCTGTGGATCATATTAATATCTACAATGAATTATTTATAAAATTCTATCTGGCTGGGCTGGCAACCCCTCAGTTTTTCACATCCACGATCAATATTTTTTTAATTTTTCCTGTCAGAAATAGATTTTAAGGACAGAGCTGAAGAAAGATGCTGCCACTCGGCTCACATGCTGGCCACCCTGAACCCATCAGTTGAAGAATGAATAAAAATTGCATCATCAGATAAGAAAATTCCTATAAGCTACAAAATTCATTCTGGTGTACAAAACAGAGAATAACTGAATGTGAGTACCCAGAATGTGCAAGACATGTACTAATTCCTTGCAGGCTGGATGATACTTCTTGAACAACTTCTGGCAGGAAAAATTCACAAATACGGTGGACAGACAGCTGCTACAATTTACTGTTAAATTAACTCTCCTCAAAGAAGAGAGACACATATTGCTCCAAAACTCAATATCAGTAATGCACATGGTCTGTTTGGTCAGGCTATACATATACTGACAGATGCATTAAAGAAAAACTATAGAGCTACACAGCAGGCATAAACATTGCAAAGTATATAGACTCAGGTTTGAAGTCCAGTGAAGCCAAATACATTTAAAAAGTAATTCCAAAATAAAGTGATTTAACAGGCCACTATGAAAAATCATGTTTTGTTTAACTGACACAAGAGTCTTGCAATCAAAAACATCTTAAATTATTGAACATCACTAACTGAAACACAAACATATTTTTATGAGGGAGGGCAGTACTCCTGCATTCTCCAATGTGGAGTAAGCTCCAACACTCCAGAACTATCTATATTTCTTCATGTATGTGTATACACACATAGATGTATATCATTATATATATATATATATATATATGGGTCCGCTTCTAAATCTTGAAAGCTCATAATCTTGAAATTCAAAATACCGAAGCCACAATCCTGAAAGTTAAAAATACTGGAAACTCAAAATACTGAATTTCTTAATACTGAAAAAACTACAGGATACTAACACTTACTATACTCCAGCAGAAGTACATAGAGAAACAAATAAAAGACAAAGCGTATTAGTTACTCCAACTATTAGCGGGGGGGGGGGGGCAAGCTGCCCTGCACCCCCCACACCCCCTGCTACTTAAATATATCAACTCCAAGATTGCACATCACTACACTAAGATGAGTTATGTTGTTGGATAGCAAATCAAAAGAGAACATGACTAAGGTTACAACAGGCAGTCATGAAGCACGTAATGGTATGTATGCCCATTTCCTTCTGTGGGGTACAATCTCGGAGTTGATATATTTAATTAGAGGGGGGTGTGTGGGGCACAACCCTCCACATGGGGGGTGCAGATGGGCTTGCCCCCCTGCTTATAGTTGGAGAGAGTAATATGTTTTATGTCGTTGTACTGGAAAATTGTAAGTGTTGGTGTACTCTGTTCAATATTATAAAATTCAGTGTTTTGAGTTTTCAGTGTTTTGAACTTTCAGGATTTTGGCTTCAGTACTTTGAATTTCAAGATTATGAGCTTTCAAGATTTAGAAGCGGACCCATATACAGTATATATATATATATATATATATATATATATATATATATATATATATATATATATATATACACACACACACACATTTATATGTGTGTGTGTATACATATATTTAATATTACACACACATACCTGAATTCTGAGATCACACAAACTCAGAGAAGAGCCAATAACTTTTTCAAAGGTGAGAATCAAATCATGTATCTTGCGATTGTGAGGTAAACACCTTAACCATTATACCACCACCCCAACTACATGACACTCCTATTCAGATTAATAAAGTTTCTTGAAACATAAGGAATATTCATTATAGGGATGACAAATTTTAAGTGAAATGCTGCAGGATGCAATCCCATAACAGTTTTTTTTTTTAAATGCTGTTTATGACTCAAGTTGTCAATAGAAAACTACTTTAGCTTAGGCTTTAATGTCTTAAACATCAGAACAAATATCCCAGATAGAATTTGCAGAGTTTGAATTTGCAGAGTTTGACTTTACCAAAGCACAAATGAATGCAGACTTAGTGTCAGAATTATATTTTAGAACTACAGCAGACACCCTCTTATCCGGTCTTGCTGGGACCGGACCTTAGGCTGGATAAACAAATGGCCGGTAATCAGACAAAGCTTTACAATAAGTTATTCTTATTAACCTGGCACTTTGGAATGTCTTGGCTTATTGTTTTACTCTTAAAATGTTAAAATATTGAAACAAAAATCAACGTGCACATTTTAAGAGTAAAATGATGACCCGAGAAGTTCCGAAGTGTACAGAAGACACAGAAGTGTTGCTCTTCTCTGTCTGCTGCTACGGCCAATTAAACTGGAGTCTGGTTAAAGTGAGACCGGATAAGAGGGAGTCTACTGTATTTCACATTATAATGAAACAAACAGAGCATCAGATTCCTATTTTTATTTCCTAAATTTAAAACCGTGTCTGTCCCATGTCCATACATTTTCAATTGAATGTCCCTCTCTGTCTAAAGTAAAGCAAACTAAGCAGATAGCACAGAGGGGAAAAGGTGAAAAATTAAAACTTACACTAAAGCAAAATATAGACTGGGATGATGGTCCAGCCATGAAAAATCTATGTTACAGCCAAACATGATGTGATCATGTCCAGAGCTTATACTAGCAGTCTAGCTTCTGAAATGCTGTGACAAATCTAGTCAAACATTTTTAGCAATATAGTTGCAGATTTCTAGTTAACTACAGGACCTAATGACAGATAATGTGGCACACCTATACAGTCACCAAAACACTTAAGATTTCAGAATATAAACAAGACCGAAAAATAGTTTTGTGAAATGACCACATTTCAGGCTGTACACCTACCCCCTAGAATCATTTTTCAAGTGGTGATATCATCTGCATGCTTGCCTGCAATCTGTCTAATCGACAGCTTGAAGGAAAAAAAGTCATAAAAATTTACAGTACTTTCAAACAAGAGTTTATTTGTATCTTACCATATAATCACAAGCAGGTTGGAATGCATTGGTCCCACAGACATAGTATGTAGTAGAATTGATCTTGTGAAAGACACGAATATAATTCTGGCAATCAGACTAAATCAAAGAAATAAAATAATCAATAACAGACATGGCTTCAAGATGCTAGCATCAACTCTATTTTTCAAAACAGATTCTTAACAGATTTTTTAAGGTTCAAAGTCTTTTTCTTCATAGAAAAGCAACCAAATACTTAAAAACACTTTCAGTTCCATGGCAAAGAAGGATATAACCCTTACAGAAAACCAAGCAGATCCATACTCACCCCAGTACCCAGACTATAAAATAGTTGATGAGGGAAGATGGAAGATACTGGCTAATGTATGTTTCTCCATCTGAGGGGAAGAGAGATAGAACAGCCAGCTACAAAGCCAATACCTACTGGAGAGTAAGATGAATAGCATGTAGAATATGGCTATGGGCAGGCAGCTGGAGCTGCAAGGCCTGATCACATTACATGTAGAATTAAAACAATCATTTCCTCCAGTTTTAGACGGGTGGATAGACTTTGACAAGAACAGGTGATAAAAACAATGAAAACTGATAGTTCAGTCTTGCATTTGCAAAGATGCTACTTTTTTTAAAAAAATTTCAGTTAGTAGTAGCTTTCAGCTGGAGAGAAGGAGCCTGTAGATGTAAGCAATCAACCATGAGAGTTCTTATGAATGAAACCTACAAGGGTTTTTTTCTTGCATATAGATTTGTATTCGTTTTTTCCCCATGACCACATGCTTTTAATTGGAGACAAGGATCCTGCAGATGCAAGCAATTAATCATGAGAGGTCTGAAATAAGTTATGTACTCACCATAACTATTTATCTGTGTTGTCCATGTTCATTCTTCCTCAACAAACAGGTCTCAGATCTGACTCAACTGCTTTTCCTCTGAATTCTAGGATCTGACTCACAAGCTCCTCCCTTTACCCACAATGCCCTTGAGCACTGTATTACCTCAGATCAAGTTTGCTGCTACTATACTACCTTTGAAAGACATGGATGGGGGAAGAAGGGGAGAAGTTGAGGAAGAATGAAAATGAACACAGGTATATAATTATGGTAAGTACATAACTTTTATATCTGATGCCATTTTCATTCATTCCTCAATGAATGGGACAGATTCCCCAGGTACAGTAAATTGAGGTGGCCCTCATGGAAGGATGTTCTGAAGAACTGCAGAACAGAATGCAGCCCTGTTTCTGGAGATGATATCCAACTTATAATCAGCAATAAAGGGTAAAAGTAAACACAAGAAATACAATCTGTTATCCATTTGGATTATGTAGTTTTTCATACTGGTTTTCCCAATTTTTTGTCAAATGAAACAATTGATCAGTTTTTCTAAAATCTTTCATCCTATGAAGATAGAAATGAAGTTGCCTATGCACATCTAAAAGATGAAGCATGATATTCTCCTTTACTGTCAAAGTTAGGAAAGAAAACTGGCAAGTTGATGACTTGACTGATGTTTGTTTCTGAGGCAACTTTGGGTAAAAAGGAAGGATTAGTATGTACGGTAACCCCAAGTTTATGGGAAATCAAATAAAGCAGTTTTGAAGAGAGTGCTTGGAGTTCAGAGACTCGCCTTGCAGAAGTTATAGCTGCAAGAAAGTCATTTTTTCAAGAAATAAACTGAGCTCTGCTTTAGCTGAGGGCTTAAAGGGCGATTGCGGTAAACTCTAATACAACAATGAGATCCCAAGGCAGAGTAGGATCCTTTATCGGAGGTCTAAGTAAAAAGGTATGTTTAAGAAATGTCTTACATAACGGATGAAGCTAAAGGGGAAGCATTATCTCCGATGTGGAAGTCAGAGATGCCTGCCAGATGAACTTTGATAGCGGAGAAACTTGCACCACCATGAGAAATACAGGCAAGAAAATCTAAAACAGCAGGGACTGCAGTGGTGAAAAGATCCAAATCTCTCTGTGCGGCCCAAAAAGAAAACCTTTTCTCTAAAATTGTGTGTGTGTGTGTGTGTGTGTGTTGTACCTTTAAGAAGTGTTTCAAGGACACCACATGCATATGAACAGCAAGCACATATTAGCTTCAGTGCCATTTTGAGAGTGCAGCCACAGAGTGAGCATGTATGAGTGCAATAGCTAGTCTATTTACAAGATTAAGTTATTAACTCATTCACTCCAATGGAGCTCAGGAAGTTGGCACTGTAACTTGTAATGGGTGGAGCCTATGCCTTTTGACAGAACCAAATTATGTCCTCACATTTCAAACAAATATTCATATTTCTGGAACCATAACAGTTATGAAAATATAAATGGGAAAGTCTTCATCACAAACTATTTTTACACTGGTAGTATTCATTAGGTTCTAGGTCTTAAACTGAATTTTATAAGTCACAGTAAACAGAGTAACTATTAAATTTGTAATATTTTATAAACTTAACATCTCTGCAACCACTCAAGTTATACACATACTGTCAGCAATATTTTATTCATCTAGTTGAGAGCTTTCATATGAGGCTAAGTAGTTCAGTGTTAATTATTTTTTGATATTTTTAGAAAAATGTTAAAATTATATCTATATAAATTAATATCATAAAAACAACAATTATTTATTTACCTGCACTAGACAGAGGTCAAATATTAATGCAATTGAGTTTGCTACTGTATAAGCTTTAAGATGAAATCTTGTAAAACCTTGTACATAGCATGGTTTTAGGATTACTGATGCAAATATGAACAAGCAATATTTGATGACTAGAAGCGTCAATACAAGTAAACTGCAGATGCACCTGGAGGCGTCACTTGGATGTAATGAGTTAAGCCTTAATCCTGATGTGTGTACATAATAAAGCTGCTTGAACAGAACCCACATATGTTAGTCTGCTTTATCCTGACCAGATGAACGACATGGTGCCAGCACTGGGATTCCAGAGACTGCTTTTCAAAGCTATGAGGTGCAGAGTTAACAGTAAAGGTAAACTAAGTAAACAGAGTACAAAAAAGGCCAGAAATGAACCAAAGGTAATGAAAATTACATGAATGATTTATTTATTAAAAAAGATAAAACGGAGCATTACAAGGGCACAAACGCATGTTTAAACAAGCGAGAGGCACCAAGCGAGAGGCACCAAGCGAGAGGCACAAAAAGTTTGTTAATTAAACAAAATGTTTAAAATTAAGATACTTGATAAAACGATCATCAGGAAAAGCACTTATGGGGTTTGGAATTACCCCAGAATTGCAAAATGAGCATGGTTAAAAGTAAAACGAGCATGTTTAGTGTAAAACGAGCACAAGAAAAGTATAATGGGCATGAAAAAACAAACGAGCAAAACAAATATAATGAAAGGGCAAAAAGGGCACAATAAGTATAAATAAAGCAAGGAGACTGCATGTTTTTTGGCAAAGTACTGTATTTTGGCATAACTACCGTTTCACATTGGTTGAAGCTATCTGAGGGCAGGACTGCAGTTATTTGAAGTACTGTATCTCAAAGTGTGTAAAAGTGCTTACAGTGTGTGCTTATTACTGTGCAATTATTCTGAAGAGTTTGTCAGCAAAGTGGAACTATTTCATAAAGTACAGTCAAAATATAGCCATTTTGAAAAGTTTCTTTTGCTAGGTGTGTCTATTCGCAAAGTGCAGCCATTACAGTGCATTTCTTGCACTGTAAAGAGTTATTTAGCAAAGTACAGCCATTTTGGGAAAGTTTCAGTGTGCTGTATACTGTTTATTTGCAAAGTACAGTTACTTCAAAATGTTTTTTACTCTGAGCTTCTTCAGCCCAGTTGATTCGCACAGTGCAGTTATTCTGACATTTTTCTTACACTGATAAGAGGTGATTTCTTACAGCACAGTAATTTCAACAGAATTCTTGTGCCCGGGGGGACTTATTTCACAAAGTTCAGTTAGTCAAATGTTTGTGGTGCTACTGGCATAACATTTTGGCATATGTATACATGTGTGTGTTCGTGCATACTTCCAAAAGTCTTCAATGGTATGTGTTAATATGGCAGAGGCATTTCACAGACCAGGTCCACATGTATTTGATCAGAATAAACTGCAGAGAATTGAAGAATATTTAAGCAAGAGTACGATATTTTTATACAAGCAGTTTATTCTGACAAAGATGAACGTACCAGGGCATTCATTTTGCTAAACCTAGCTGGGTCAGAGGCCACTGAAAGAAAGCATTTGTTTGTGTATGCATCAGCAGTATATGAAGGAGAGGAGGAAAACCACCATACTGTTGAACAGGCTGAATCAAGGGAGGACCCAGAGTGTTTGAAATGCAAATTCAGCGAAATGTGCAACCCCCAGACAAATGTTACACTGGAGAGGCATTTGTTTTACATAAGAGATCAAAAGCAAGGGGAAACTTTTGCAACTTATACTACTGACCTGAGAAAGCTAAAACGTGCAGGTTTGGTGACTTAAAAGATGAGTTAATAAAGGACAGGCTTGTGTGTGGTATTAGTAGTGCTGAAGTGAGAAAGATTTTGCTTCGTGACAGTGATTTAACACTGAGCAAAGCTACTGAAATTTGTGAAATCCATGAAGTTACAGAAAGACATACAAGTATGCTTGCAAGTGATTAAGAGCATGACTTCAGCAGGCTCCAGAGCAAATGTAGACCGTATGCAACACGTGGTTAGCAGAAGCAGCCCTAAACACAGGGCGGCTGTAACCCCTGTGAGTCTGGCAGGTAAAACCCGTAGTTTTCAAGCACATTCTAAGACTAGTTCAGTGAAAAGGACATGATCAGTGCAGTGCAAGGTTGAGTCAACAAAACCCAAATAAAGCTTTATTGTTAACTACTGCAATTGTGGTACCAATTATAAGCATAAAAGAGAAAAGTGCTTAGCATTTGGTCAGCAATGTCCCAAGTGTAAAAAATGGAACCATTTTCAAAAGTTTTGCAAAGCAAGTAAATCCTCACACAGTTATAAAAAGGGTCACTTAAAAAAGCAGGTTTATCATACAGAGAGCTGCAACCCTACTTTCTACGTAGATGGTGTATCAGTAATTGGTGAAAAGGTTGATGCAGTAAATTTGTTGGCAAAGAATGAAGTGTTTTGTACTGTCCAGATCAATGGTAAATCCACCGAGCTCAAAGTAGACATTGTTTCAAAGTGTAATGTTATGTCAGCAGACACATTTGCTAAGGTGAGAGCTGGTGAGCAACTTAATGTGCCCAGTTCTGTGAAGCTTGTTGCTCATGGAAGCGAAGAAATTCAGACTGAAGGCTCAGTAGTACTTTCATGTTATTTGGCTAGGAACTACTACAGCTTACTATTGTATGTAGTTTGAAAACCTGTGCAGTCATTATTGGGTTTCAAAGACAGTGTGAGAATGAATTTGCTTTCCTTCACCAAAGTAGTTCATCATGTAAGCACATGTCCTCGGTTCCAATTTCACTGATGCTATTTGTCACAGTATGATGATGTTTTCAATGATAAATTAGGCAAATACCAGTTGTGTATTCTATAATGTTAGACCCAGAGGTCAGTCCAGTGTTCAGACCAGCAAGAAAAGTTCCGATAGCTATGCAGGATAAAGTCAAAGCTCAGATGGATAAAATGGTGCAGCAAGGTGTAATTTGTCCAGTTACAGAACCAACTGAATGGGTGTTGTCCATGGTAGCAGCCCACAAAAAGACTCAGACGAAATCAGAGTATGCATTGACCCAACAGATTTGAACAAAGCATTAAAAAGACCACATCATCCTATGCGTACAGTCAAGAAAGTCGCAACCCTAATACCGAATGCCACTGTTTTTTTTTTTTTGTCTTGGATGCAAAAAGTTCATTTTGGCAAGTGATGCTTGATCACAAATCTTCATGACTGACTACTTTCAGTACCCCATTTGGAAGATATAGATTCCTCAGGATACCATTTGGAATACATTCTGCAAGTGAAGTCTTTCAGCGTGCAATGGAGCAATTTTTTTTCAGGTTATCCTTGTGCCACAATAGTAGATTTATTAGTTGGTGACAATGGTGAAGCAGAGCATGACAGAAACCTTAGGAAAGTTCTAGACAGAACACGTGAACTTGAAGGTCAATCCTCAAGTGCAAATTCAGACTAACAGAAGCTACATACGTATGTCATTTATTTACTAGCACTGGCTTGCGACCAGACCCATTCAAGCAAGCAGCCATTCTTGAGATGCCAGCACCAGATAATGTTCAAGCTCTACACATTTTCCTGGTATGGCCAACTATTTAGGCAAGTTTATACCAGACTTCAGTGAGTTGCCAGGACCTTTGAAAGAGCTGAAGCACAAAAAATGTTACATTCTTGGTGAGAACAGCACCACAGAACATTTGAAGACCTTAAGCAGAAAATTCCCACCCCACCAACATTAAGATATGATGTCAATAAACCAGTAACTCTCGTGTGATGCTTCAAAATTTGGTCTTGGCGCAGTTATTCTTTAAGACAGACAGACCGGTAGCCTATGCATCTAGAACTCTTCTCCAAACTGAAATGCAATATGCTCAAATTCAGAAAAAACTTTTGGCAATAGTATTTCCATGTTCAAAGTTTCATAATTATATTTATGGTCGAGCTATTCAGACTGAAACTGATCATCACCCTCTAGTTACTATTTTAAAGAAGCCTATGCATTCTGCTCCAGCGAGATTACAAAGAATGATGCTCAAATTGCAAAAGTACAACTTCAAAATGGTCTATATAAAAATAAAACATCTTTATCTGGCTGATACCTTATCCAGATTGCCCAGAAATACAACAGGACAGCTTAATGCAGAGAATTCTGACTCTGTCATACAAGTGCATAATTTTTCTACCATGAGACGAGCTGACAGATCATACAAAGACTGATCCAGTTTTGCAAAAGCTCAACCTCTACATTAATGCTGGATGGCCGTCAAAGCAATCTAGTGTACCACCTGAACTGCAAACTTACTTTCCTTACAGAGATGAGCTGTTGATGGAAGATGACATTATTTTCAAAGGTCCTAAAATTGTTGTTCCTGCTTTCTTACAATGTGAATATATCCAGATTTTGCATCATGGTCACCCAAGTTCAGAATCTACCAAAAGAAGGCCAACAGGACTAGCATGTTGGCCTTCTCTAGCAACAGACGTTGATAAAGTACTTTATTCTTGTTCAGTATGCAATAGTACTAAACCGCATTTGCAAAATGAACCGCTTCAGCTAAATCAAGTTCCTGAACTACCTTGGTCAACAGGAACCATTGATATATTCAAGTGGGACAATTACATTACTTAGTGTTGAGTGATGGTAAACTCTTATTCGAACTAGTTTGAGATTGATCTATTACCCAACGTCCACTGCTATTACCAAGTTAAAAGTCATTTCTCAGTCCATGGTAGTCCACACAAAGTTGTTTCTGACAATGGTACCCAATTTACCAGTAAGTTGTTTCAGAACTTTGCAAAAGAATGGGACTTTGGACATGTTACTAGTAGTCCAGAATTCCCCACAGTCAAATGGACTAGCTGAATGTGCAGTACAGAGTGCAAAGTAATTACTACAGAAGTCAAAGCATGATAATACCCATGTCTTTTTGAACTTAATCTCAGAACCATAACCTGTGACGATATACTTGGCTAGCCTGCTCAGAGACTTCTATCTAGGCAAATTAGATCATCATTACCTATCAGTTCCAGTTTGTTGAGGCCTAAAGCTAAGAAAAACAGAACAATCAAAGCCCAACTATTCAAAAAGTATTCTTTCCAGAAGTCCAGTTATGACAAATAGAGCAGATTTCTTTATCCATTGAAAGGAGGACAGACAGTGAGGATACAACCAGTGAAAGGTTTCGACCGGATTGGTCAAGTAACAGGTACATGTGATGAACCAAGATCCTACATCATAGAATCTGAGTGCGGAGTACAGGAGAAATCGTAGACATCATCTTCCTGCATCAGAATCGAGATCGGAGCATTGTCCCTGTGATACAGACTCTACATCTCAGAGCAATCCAGACAATGTTCCTGTTGCAGAACGTGTCTTAACTTCCACTTCCGCTCCTGATGACGCTCCTGTCGTCCCCAAAGTTGAACAGAGACAGTCCCAGTTGCTAGACCTAGCTCTAATTTCTGTGTCACCCGATTTGGTCGTATTTCCAGACCTAGTGTGAAATGCACAGCAACCCAGACATAAGTGTTTACATGTATTTAGTTCTGTATAATTGCATGACAAAGAATTATTTTGTATTAACTGTACTTCAATTAATGTCGTCAATATTGCATGATCACTTCTCAAAGAGGAAGGACGTAGAATAGTGTGTTTGTGTTGTACCTTTAAGAAGCATTTCAAGGACAGTACATGCATACAAATAGCAAGCATGTCCTAGCTTCAATGCCATTTTGAGTGTGCATCCAGAGAATGAGTATGTATGAGTGCAATAGCTAGTTTGTTTACAAGTTTAAGTTAAAAGTTATTAAGCCTCAATCCTGATGTGTTTGCACATAATAAAGATGCTTGAACAGAACCCACAGATGTTCGTCTCCTTTGTCCTGACTAGATGAGTAACATTTTCCATTTATTTTTATAATTTTTTCTTGTAGAGGGCTTCTGGGATGAAAATAAAATTTGAACAGGACAGGAAACCCTGGAATGTCTAGCCATCACTGGAATTAAAGAAATCATGCGGTCACCTTGAGACCTGTAATGTCTGGATAAGTCAACCCTGACTGATATGAAAGGAGATCTGAGTTGGGGTCCAGATCATGTTCACCACTGACTGACTGAGAAACCATGCGTGAGGCATCAGGATAGTTCTGCTGAGCTTGTCGGCTAGAACACTGGATTTCCCCGGTATATGCATCACTACAAGAAAGCGGTTGAGATCGCCCACTGCCAAACTGTCATTGCTTCACGGAAAAGGGGGTAAGATCTGGTTCCTCCTTGTTGATGTACCAAACTACTGACAAGTTGTCTGTTTGAATAGCAGCTGTCCCTACAGGAATAGCGTCCTGAAAGTACCGCAAAGCTAAAAGAACTGCTCTCATCTCTAAGACATTTATATGCAATTGGTCTCTTCTGGGGACCATGTGCCTTGACAAATCCATTCCAAGAAATGCCCCCCACACCAATTGGGTGGCATAAGTGGTCAATGTGGCATTTGGGGGAGGAAAGACAAAGGGATGTCCCTGACAAATTTCGTTGGATTTTTATCCATCACAACAGGGAGTCTTTGCAGATTAGAGACCGTTTTACAGGAAGTTGTGAAGGTAGTTGAAGAACAGACCATTATACTGCTACAGTCCATTGGAGAATTCGCATATGAAGATGAGCAGTGTGTATTAAGGTAATTGCTGCAGCCATCAAGCCTAAGGCTTGAAGAACCATTTTTGCTGTGAGAGAGGACTGAGAAAGAATCTGTCTTGCATGCAATCTCAAGGTAAGAACTCTGTTTTGTTGCAAAAGAGGGAGACTGTTGAGTGTATCTAATTGAACCCCTATAAACTCCAAAGTTTGCACTGACTGAAGGAATTTTGAAAGACTGATTGTGATCCCCAGGAATTGAGTTAACGGGAGTAAGTAATCCCTGGCTTTTACTAGGAGATGCCTGATTGGTGCAGTGAAGAGCCAGTCGTACAGATAAGGAAACATTCTGAATCCGTGCAGCCAGAGATGAGCTGTTACCATGGCCATGCATGTGGTGAACACCTTGGGGGCTGTGGTGAGACTGAAGGGCAGGGCTCTAAACTGGTAGTGCCTGGCTCCCAGCCAAAAGCGTAGGTATCTGAGTGCATCTATTCATTTTGATGTGATAGTACGTATCCAGAAGAGCTATACAGCATGTTCAGTTATCATTTGGTAACAGCGGCAGAATGGAGTGAACCATGACCATCCAGAATTTGGAATTCTTTACAAAGTGATTCAGAGAACTGAGATCCAAAATAAGTCTCAGGTCCCCTGTTTCCTTTGGCACTAAAAGGAACCCAGAGTAAAATCTGGATCCTCTTTTGTCTGGTAGGACCTGTTGGATGACCCTTTTGACACTCTAGTTTTTCTGAATCTCTAAAGCTGTTAACTCCCACTGACTGGGTGGAGCATTGGGGAAACTTTTTCTTTTTACTGAGGGAAGTTGCAAAAAGGGAATGAATTATCTTCTGGATACAATCCTTTTCACCCATGTATCTTATGTGATGGCTGCCCCAGGTTTGTGGGTGCAAGGATAAGCAACCCCAGCTGCCTCCAGAGAAGAAAAGCTGGGCAACCCTTCAGGAGTGCTGAAATGGTCTGAGAACGAATCTCAAAAGCCTTGATTTTGTGGACCTCGTCTGCCATGTGGATGGTGTCTTCTATTATTATTTCCCCTTCTGCATCTGGAAGAAAAGTCTCTGCACAAGTCTAAAAATGTCCTTGAGATTTCTGGAACTGCATCTTATCACCATGGTGATTCCTAGAAAAAGGTTTCTCCGGGGCAGAAAAACAGATTCCCACAGCAGACAAGGTCTTTCCATCTTGCTCACTGTGGGAAAGTGCCACTTTAAATGGTGGGTTCAAAAAGAGAAGCTCCATTAAACTAAGCATTGACAAATGATGCTTTAAAAGGCTCCTCACAATCACACAATCACATCCAGGCATGTCTCCTGATGGCTATGCCTGAACCTGCAGCTCATGAGGAACCTTCAGCCTCGTGAGATTATCCTCATGGATGCACTGAATATGGATAGTAGGGTGGGCAGTCAGGAGGAATAACTTTTCTCTTCCTCCACTTACATGGACCCAGGGGTAAATTTTGAGAGTTCCTTAAGTCCCTTTGAAATCTAGTGAAGTGTGCCAGATAGTTTAGTGACTGTAAGGCAAAGTTCACTGAGGCATAAACTCAATTCCTGTACTAGTCCAGTACCCTAGATCCTCTATAAGGAGGATGGATAGAGGAGCTCTGTTTGGCCAGCTCCTTTTTGGTGACTGCGCAACAACCAGCGCATCCATGGGGATTCTCTTACTCCAATACTGCCCTGTCTTAAGGTGCACCAAGAATCGTATCCAGACATCTTGGAATCGGTTCTATGGTGTCCAGTTTTTCCACCCCCCTTGGACACAAGATCTATAATCTCATCCACTGGGGGTTAACCCAAGACACAGATGGGCCAGAACCTGAGCCTTCTAGGAACACAAACCCCTTCCTGGGAATGGGGTTTCAGAAGACCACGCACCTTTTTGGAGCAGGATTTCTAGAATGTCCCCAAAGAAGACTTCTTCTGCTGGAGATCTAGGAAACCCTTTCCCCTTCATCAAAATCTGTGTCTTCAGTCAAAGATTCTTAAGGGGAATCAGAGTGCCTCATTTTTTCACAACCTCTTTTGGGGGGATGTCTTCGGTAGAGTGATCAGGAGAGGTATCAGAAGAGGTGGGGAGTTCCCCAATTGGAACTGCCTGGAAGCTATTATGGGCTGGCTGTCCCTGTGGAGTAGGAAGAAGAGACTCAGACACAAGATCTGAAGAGGGAACGGGGATTGGATCTTTAGAGGTAACAGTTAAAACAGCTCTTAGGATAAAGAAATCCTGCTCCACTACCTCAAAAGCAGAAGAACCAGGAGAAGCTGAGGTCAATATAACTAGAGCCAAAACTATCGTATCAGACAAACCAAGGCCCTCCCAGACCCTCCTCTCTGAGAGAGGAGTCAGAGCCAAGCTGTCTGGTGCCGTAGCCCTTTAGGGAAGCCATGGCACCAAAAGCTTCAGAGTTTAGGTCATTTCCTCGGATCAGACTCCGATGCTTCAGCTCAAAGACACATTTTACTCAAAGGGAATCAGTATTTGGAGTTGAAAATAGAAGCATCTACGGATCCAACAATTCGACTCTTGGAGATCTCGGATCCAAGGGCTCTGAAAAAGAATATCAAATTGAAGCAGTGATGACGGTATGCGAGGGGAGGTTTAAGGCTCACACATCTGATGGGAGATGGAGACGGTAAGAGCACCATCTGGATCTGTGTTCTGAGAAATTTACTAATCATTCCATCCACCTCTGCTTCAGAAAGACTTCGGGAGGACCTGATGGAAGTGGAAATCGAAAAGACTTTCTAAGAGTTTGAAGTAGGAAAGGTTCTTGGGGATACTAGCTCTAAAGAAAAATGAAGGCTTTGGAGCAGAGGAGACTGAAGAAGGTGTAGATTCAAGGATCTCGGATCAGAGTCTTTTGGAATCTTAGCTGCAAGCTCTGATGTTGGAGCAGATATGGAGACCTGACATGAGAGCACTTTCTCTGCTCCCTGCACTCCATGAACTTTGACTTCTGAGAGGGGGGGGTTTCAGCCCCTGAAATAGTAGAAGAAAGTGCAGAAGCAAGGATAAAGCCCTTAAGCATCAAATAGTTGCACTGATCACTGAGAACCCAGCACATATAGCAGAGAAAGTATCTAGGTGAGAAGGGCCTAAACAATAAATGCACTCCCTGTGGTGCATCAGTTTTGTTTCTTGTGCCTACAGGAAGTGCACTTTTTAAATCCAGTAGGCTTTTCAGCCATTGCTAAGAATGATGCCTAACGGCAAAAGCCAGCCAAGAGAAAGAATTAAAAGATTATTTTTTTTTTATAAAAACTAGAGTAAAAGAAAGTAACACCAGCAATGGTAATACAGTACAGAGAAGGTAAAGGAAAAGAAAAATTACCAGTGATGGTTAGGAAATCTACCAAAGGCTGATTAAGAAAGTTACAAAAAAGATAACCTAGCTTAGTGGGTAAAAAGAGGATGCTAAAAAACCTGATAAACTCTAAAGTTTTTACTCTCTGTCCCCAAAAACAAAACTGCTGATCTCAACAGAACACAATCCTGACCACATTGTTAGAGCAGCAAAAGAGATCCGAGTTAATGCAGTGATCAGAGGCATTATGGGTAAAGGAGGAGCTCAAGAGTCGGCTCCTAGAATCTAGAATAAGTGTCACAGTCAGATCAGGGGGTCATATCCCAGACCCATTAATTGAGATACGAATTAAAATGACATCAGATCAGTGTGCTATGAATGAAATTGACAAAGTATAATTATAATTATTTTTAAAGTAATATTGGCAAACAGTTAAGTGTAAATTAATGAAGGATGAAAATGTGGAAGCGGATAGCCTATACAAGTAGTTGCCTCTAGCAGCCTTAGTATTTTAATATATAAAATAAAACAGTGCACAGCTAGTGTACTTTTTCGTAATGATAAAAGTTAATGTTTGCCGAAAGCATGGAATTTATTTTTCATACCTAGGATAGGAGTAAAGATATGGTATGACTAGAGAGCAATCTGTACAAGTGGGAGCACAGGCTCTAAATTTATGCTTTTGCAAGGCTAACTTTAACTTTAGAATAGGTAATGCTTCTGGGTGCATCTGTTGATTTGAGAAAATTGCTTCTATTTGGAGGGATAAAATTAGAAAGTGCACACAGTTGTGTGTTTGCTATGAGTTAAAAGGGGGTATGAGGGGGTTTGGAAGTGATTTTAGTTTGAGTGTTCTTACTGAAGCCCAAGTGTGAGAAAATGTGACACAGGTTTTAAAGAGATTAGAAGAAGCATCTACATACAAGATCAGTCTGCCGAACAGTGTGTGCATGCAAGGTGAAAGCTGGAAACCTATTCAAAAGTAATGTCATGTATATTATGTGATAGTTGTAGCTTTTTATCAGAATGGCTGCTTTATCAATTTTTTATTATTTATTTTTATTTTACATTTGTTGACCGGGCTAGTCTAGCTGGACATATATCCGTTTACAGTAGAGGCCCGGGGAGAAAAGCTCCAGTATAAATAAAATTACAGTGATTTATAACAATTTTCTTAATAGATTTATACAAGGTACAAGAGAGGATATCTATAACATTTAAAAAAAATATTAAGTCAAGTTATACAACAAAAATAAGAACTACATACTAAAGTTAATAAGAAATATAGGCATCCCTTAGGATTCAACTCTCAACTCCAGAAAGCTTCAGGTAGGGCCAGTAAGGGGACAGGAAGGAAAAATAATAAGGCGTATTGAGACATACTTTCAATCGGGATTGGTACAGGGACATAGCCATTGAGAAGTAAGATGTGCTTTGATTTGTCTTTTGAACAGAGAGGTGGACTGTAGAGTAGCTATTTCTTGAGGGATTAGATTCCAGTGTTTCCCTATGGAATTTGAAAATAGTGCATCCCCAGCTTTATTATATGATTTAGTTATGGATACTAGAAACTTATTGGCGGAACGAAGTGTGTTTAGGTTCTTATATGGAGAAATAAGTCTAGCCAGGCTTGGAGTATTTTCAGGGAAATGTAGGGTTTTATGAATGATAAGTAGTTGTTGGTATAGTAGGTGGTTATTTAGTTCTAGCCAATTTAGTTGTTTCAGGTTAAAACAGTGGTGAGTTCTAAGGGGAGTTGCATTAATGAATCTAGCTATACTGTTATAACAGGTTGAGAGTTTATTGATGTTATTTTTAGATAGTGTGGTGTATATAGCCGAAGCATAAAAAAGGGTGGAGAGCAGGTGGGTCTGTGCAATGGTTTTTCTAGCTGCTGGGGTAAGGAAGGGTTTAATTCTGTAGTGTCCCAATTTTTTTATTAACAGCTTTAATAGTACTATTAATTTGGTCATCAAAGTTAAGATGGTTGTCAATGGTTACACCTAATAGTCGAGTGGTATTGTCAGGGTTAATGCAGGTAGAATTATCTGAGGTGATAGTAAAGAGAGGTGTAGGAGATTTGTTAGTAGGAGTAAAGAGAAGAAGCTTTGTTTTTTTGGGATTAAGGAGGAGGCAGTGCTGCATAAACCATTTTTCAACGTTATGAAAGGTTGTTTGGGTGATGGACTGGAGAGAGGAAATGTTTATGGCAGAGCAGATCAATGTCGAGTCATCTGCATATTGGATGCAGGTTGCTTGTGGTACGTTCAAATATAGGTCATTAATAAATACTGAGAAAAGAAGGGGTCCAAGGATAGATCCTTGTGGAACACCAACATTTACTGGGAGTAAAGATGAAAGGTTGTTTTCCCAAAGAACTGCTTGTTGCCTGTTTTCAAGATCGCTTCTAAACCACTGTAAAGTATGTGAGCTTAAGGAGAGGTTGTTCAGTTTTTCAAGGAGTAAGTTATGGTTAACCATATCAAAAGCTTTTGATAGATCTATAAATAGAGCAGATGAGAGAAGGTTACTGTTTTGATTTCTATTTATGGAGTCAGCAAAGGATAGAAGGGCAGTAGTAGTACTGTGATGGGGCCTGAAACCATGTTGACAGTCAGCTAGAAGGTTGTTTTGAAGAAGGTAGTTAAGAAATTGTTTGTGTATACACCTTTCCATTATCTTAGCTAATGGGGGCAGTAAGGCAATAGGACGATAATTGGATAATTCAGAAGAAGGGCCCCCTTTATGAAGGGGAATTATGTGAGATATCTTCCAAACTGAAGGGATTTTCCTTTTTACATGGAACGTAAGTGGCCTTACAGATGTGTAGACAAAAGGCATTACTGAGTTATATTAAGAGGTGCAGGATGTAAATAGCAATGTTACAGGAGATGCATTTGGATATAAATGAGTAGGATTTTTAGGGTGGACATTCAGCAGAATATCAAAGGACAAAGGAAAAGGAGAGTAATAATGCTAACTGTAAGCAAGGCTCTAAAGAAGTGGAAAACAGATAATAATGATAGGTTTGTGGAACTAATGGGTTACTGGCAGTGGAGAAGGATTACACTGGCATGCATTTATATTTTACCTAAAATTACTACTAAAGAGCTTAAGAGAATTTGAGAGAAATAGGTTCGTAGGTAGGTACTAGGCTATCTGTCCGAAGGCATTTAAAAGCCTAACCAGAATGTGTGGGCTTTCGCCGCCCCCTTAGATTAGTTCCCTGTGCCGCTGTCCAGCAGAGCCACTAAAGTGATCCCCGAGGTAAACTGTTTCCCATCCACTCGTCAAGATTTCTTTTGAAGAGTGTTAGTGAGGAACTCTGCCTAATGTAGATTGGGATCTTGTTCCAAAGCATGGGAAGTCTCTGGGACAGGAATCTATCCCTCCAGCACGTCCTATTTATTGTTGTGGTGAGGTTTAGATCCCTAGAGCATGTGGCTCGCGGGGATAAGGTTCTCTCTAGGTGGAGCATAGGTTCATACTAGGCTATCTGCCAGAGGGCATTTACAAGCCTAGCCCATAGTTTTGTGGCTTACGCCACCCCTTTAGTATGGGGAACTATACCCATTATTTTGCTGTGCCTCTGTCGAGCAGTGACACTGAGGTAATCCCTGGGGTATATCTGCGATCTCCCATCCATTGGTCAAGATTTCTCTTGAACAAGGCCAGCGAGGTGCTCTGCCTCACATATACCGGGATTTTGTTCCACAGCATAGGGAGTCTTTGGGTGCTGAATCTATCCCTCCAGCACGTCCTATTAATAGCCGTGTTGAGGTTTAAGTCTCCCGCCCTTGTGGCTCTGACGGATCTAGATTTTTTGAGGTGAAGCATATTCATCAAATCTGGGTTTGACATGGCCTTGTATGTTAGGCAAAGGTCACCTCTGAGCAAGCGGTAGGCGACTGAATAGAGCTGGAGTTCTTTCAGTTGGGCAGCATAGGACAGATGTTTGAGACCCTTTATCCTTTTGGTGAAGAACTTTTGTGGCCTCTCCAGCTGCTGCAAGTGTCGGGTCAGATACATTCCGAATAGGGCATTGTACTCAATCATTGGTCTGATGAGTGATGAGTATAGGGAGACTATGACCTCCCTTGATCTAGATGAGAATCCCTTCATGATAAGGTGGGCAATGTAGAAGGTCTTCCTAACTACTTTAGCTACATGGGTGTCGAATGACAGACTACTATCAACCTGGGTCCCCAGGTCCCTGATAACTTCTTCTGTGCTCAGTGGATTGCCACCTATTTGGTAGCTAGGGGTAACCTTGTTTTTCCAGAAGGGTATGACTATGCATTTTTTGGCATTTAACTTTAGGCCATGGCTCTGGCACCAGTTATCAGTTTCTGTGAGACCCTTCTGAAGGATATCTGTGTCAGATGTGTTTTCTACTATGGCGCCCAGTTTGCAGTCATCTGCAAACTTTGTCAGCCATAACCCTCCTGTGTTTGCTTGTACTTCGGAAAAGTAGATGCCAAACAAGAGTGGGCCCAGGACTGAGCCCTGTGGTACACCACTTGTGACGGGCTTTGAGTCTGACATGGCGCCAGCAACTCTGACCCTGTGGGTTCTGTCACTCAGCCAGTTTGCAACCCATCTTGTGATGTATGGGTTAACATTTAAGCTGATGAGTTTTACAATGATACCCGAGTGGGGTATTGTATCGAAGGCCTTTGCCAGATCGAGGTAGGCTGTATGGACTGCCTTTCCCTCATCAATGGCTTTGGTGACCGTTTCGAAAAAGTCAACCAAGTTTAGAAGGCATGATCTGCCTTTGACAAAGCCAAACTGGGATGGATCCAAAGTCTGCAAATTCCCTATGTCTTTATTTATGAGGTCCATTATGATCCTCTCCATGGCTTTGCAGATAAGGCTTGTCAAGCTAATGGGACGGTAATTTCCAGGGTCGGTGGAGGCACCGCCTTTGTGAAGTGGGACCACAGTTGCAGTGCGCCACTCCTGGAGTGCGTATCCAGAGGTAAGACTATGATTAAACAGCTGTCCTAGCTGTGGGTTTAATTCCTCGTTGAGTTAAGTGGAGCACACAGCCGGGGACACCATCAGGTCCCATGGATGCTGTGTTTTTGCTTTGGAGAGAGCAGTTCTCACTTGGGCGTTGGAGATGTTTGGGGGCTGCAATCGCTTGGTATAGATATCTCTCCTTTTGGGGAGAAGTTTGCACTGAACCTGTCAGCCAGTATGTTGGCAATGTCTGTAGGATCAGTAATCTTCACATCATTTTGAACTAGTTCTGAGCATATCTGGGAGTTTTCTCCCAGGTTTCTAACATAGCTAAAGAAGGCCTTATGATTGTCTTTTGAGTCTTTAGCTATTTTTCTCTCAAAATTTGCTTTGGATGATTTTATGAGAGCTCTTAGTTTTTTACTTATAGTGATCAAGGGTGTCTTACCTTTTAAGGATTTTGCTCTATCTTGTAGTAACTTCCTCCTTTTGTTGTAGAGTTTGTTTATGGCTGGGGTCCACCAGACTGTACGCTTGCCTTTGGTACAAAGAGTCTTTGTTTTGCTTGGGATTGCCTTATCCATGCAGTCCTGCAGGTGCTGGTAGAAGGCATTTGTAAGTATTTCAGCGGCATGTCCATCAACTCTGGGTTGGACATGGTCTTGTATGTCAGGCAGAGATCACCTCTGAGTGGGCGGTATGCAACCGAGTACAGCTGTAATTTCTTCAGTCGAGCGGCATAGGGCATCTGTTTGAGACCAGTGATCCTCTTGGTGAGGTACTTCTGTGGTCTCTCCAGCTGTTGCAGGTGTCTTGTAAGGTACATCCCAAATGGGGCACTGTATTCTATGATGGGTCTGAGCAGAGGGGTACAATGACCTCTCGATCTGGATGCGAACCCTTTTGTGATTAGGTGGGCCACGCAGAAGCATTTTCTAACCACTTTGGCAATGTGATTATCAAAGGAGAGATTACTATCTACTTGGGTCCCCAGATTCCTTATTACGTCTTCCATATTTAGGGGACTAACACCTATGTGGTAGTTTGTGGGTACTTTGTTTTTTTCCAAAGGGGATGACTATGCACTTTTTGGCATTTAGCTTGAGACCATGATTTTGACACCAGGTATCTGTCTCAGTGAGACCATTTGGAGGATGTCTATGTTAGCCAGAGTCTCAATTATAGCCCCTTGTTTGCAGTCGTCTGCGAACTTGGTCAGCCATAGTCTTCCTGTGCTTGCCTGTACCTCTGAGAAGTATATGCCGAACAGAGGGGTCCTAGGACTGAGCCCTGGGGAACTCCACTTGTAACTGATTTAGAGTCGGACCTAGCTCCCACAACTCTCACCATGTGGGTTCTGTCCGTGAGCCAGTTGGCAACCCATCTTGTGACGTAGGGGTTTATATTCAGGCTGGTGAGCTTGTCTATAATACCAGAATGGGGAATGGTGTCGAAGGCCTTTGCGAGGTCTAGGTAGGCTGTGTGTACCACCTTTCCCTCATCTATAGCTTTGGTAACTGTCTCAAAGAAGTCCACCAGGTTCAGGAGGCATGATATGCCCTTAAAGCTGAAGTGGGTAGGGTCCAGGGTTCGGAGGTTCCCAATGTCTCTGTTAAGTTCCATGATGATGCGCTCCATAGCCTTGCAGACCAACCTAGTCAGGCTTATAGGGCGATAATTCCCAGGGTCTTTTGTGGCTCCACCTTTGTGGAGTGGAATAGCCGCCACTGTGCGCCACTCTATGGGTACGTAGCCTGTGGAGAGGCTGAGTTTGAACAGTGTGTTTAGGTGAGGTGTTAGTTCGTCTTTGAGCTCGTGTAGGATGCAGCCTGGGACACCGTCCGGTCCCACTGATGCTGTGTTTTTGGCTTTGGAGAGGGCTGTTTTAACCTGAGTGTCTGTGATTTCAGGGACTCTACATTCTTCTGGTATGGTTATGGGCCCTCTTGGGGGTGAGAGGGGGGTGACGTTTGCGCTGAACCTGTCTGCCAGGGTGTTGGCAATATCGGTCGGTTCAGTGTATTTTGTGCCATTCTGCACTAACTCCAAGCAGATCTGAGCATTGACACTAAGATTCTTGACATAGCTAAAGAATGCCTTGTGGTTATCTTTGGAGTCCTTGGCAATTTTTCTTTCAAAGCTCGCCTTGGATGATTTTATGAGGGATCGTAGTTTCGTGCGAATACTGATCAGGGATGTCTTCCCTTCTTGGGATTTTACTCTTTTCCTCCTATTGCATAGCTTGTTTATGGCAGGAGTCCACCAGACTGGTTTCCTTTTCTTGGAGGAGCGAGTCTTGGTTTTGTTTGGGATGGCATGATCCATGCATTCTTGTAGGTGCCTGTAGAATGCATTAGTAAAGATTTGTGAGCTTGGACAGCATTATCCTTCAGCATGGGGGCTTTGTAACTTTCCACCTCGGTCTTAAGTAACGTGAAGTTTGTTTTTGAAAAGTTTTTCACAGTGGTTTTCTTGTCCGGGGGTGGGGGCGGAATGTGGATATCCAAAGTGAGTTGTTTATGGTCAGATCTAACCACCGAGGGGTTGACCTCCGGTGTGGAACACCGGTCGCCCATGTTGGTGATGACCAGGTCCAATATGTTGTCACTTCTGGTGGGAGTGCTGACCAGTTGAACCAGGGCATTTGAGTTTATAAATTCTAGGAAATGTTGGGCAAGGGAGTTAGTACTTGAGTAGTTCTCCCAGTTAATGTGTGGATAATTGAAATCACCCAATATTAGCGTGTTTGGTAGGACCTTTATGTTTCCCAGTGTTTCCAGGAACATGGAATGGGGGTCCTGGGACATGATGGGTGATCTGTAGCAAGCTATAATTTGAATTGCAGTTTTGCCCATTGTTAGTTGCACGTGGATGATCTCTGAAGCATCTTGCTGTGCCACTAACCTGGAGGTTGTGGGTATCCTTGATGAATATGGATACGCCCCCGCCTTTTGCATTTCGGTTTGGGTTCTGTGGCCGAAATGTATGGTATGAGTTGTAGCCTGGTAGTGCTGGGGTGCTCTCTGGAGCGTTAAACCAGGTTTCTGTTACTGCACATATATCGCTTTTCTCCATACTGAGGAGTGCCTCGAGTGCATGCATTTTGAGATTCAGACTACTGGCATTGAGTAGCACTACCCTCAGTTTTTTGTTACTTGTCCTATTTATGGCGGTAGGTTTGTCTTTTGAGCCTTGCGTAAAAAAGGCACTATGGGGGTGGCAAGAGCCTTGGCCAGTATTCGAAAGCCTAAGGGTGACAGGTGCAAGCCGTCTCTAGCGAAGCAGCGTGGCTTGTCGAGCATGTCATCCCAGGCGGACAGATACTGGATCCCCTTTGAATGACACCAGAAACTTAGTCAATTGTTGAAATTCAGAATTTTTTCTTTATACAGAGGTATCATTCTTGGTGAGGGCAGGATGCTGCTCAGGGTCAGGGTCATACCAGCCTGGGCTACGTGACCAGAGAGCTCTTCCATGTCTCTCTTCATCTAGTCCAGAGAGGTACGGCTCAGGTCATTCACACCAACATGGACAATGAGTGTCATATTTGTAATTGTTCTGTAGTGACCTGAGTGATTGTGTTATGTGGCGGATCCTGGCGCCTGACAGGCAGCTAACAGTAACCTTCTCCTTATTCAGCCTAGTGAGTGGGACATCAGTGTGCCTGACTATAGAGTCACCTATTACTAGTACGTGGGGTAAGTTATTTTGCCTTAAGGGCTGTGATTGCATGGCACACTGGTTCTGTGAAGTATGTGTTTCATGGTTTGTGTTGGGGGGTGGAGGTTGCTTGGATGTTTGCTTTGGAGGTCTCTGTTGGTTTTGCAGATTTTTATTTAGAGCCTCTGAGTATGTTTTCATGTATTTATGTGTGTTTTTTTCCAGTGCTGCTTTAATGGGTTTATGTGACACTGGTGGTATGATACAAGTATTTCCCTTCTCCTCTTGACTGTTTGATCCAGTCTTGGGTTGAGAGAGCTTAGCCTCCAGTTTGGCTGTATAATTGAATCTCTCGCATGCATTAGTGTTTGGTGGTAGGAAGAGGGGGCTGTCTGTGTACATGAGGCAGTTGTAACATTGCCTCAAAATGCCCAGAATCACCAGTTGGACTGGAGAGTACACCTGAAACTACCCTTTGGACATGCCTGGATAGGTACAGTGAACTGTTTTACTGGATGGCTGGTAAGGTCGAATAGAGATCCTTGTCCTTCTGTACAGTACAGGAGGGTCTAGTGCTTGCTATACGTTTTGAGTAAGTGCCAGGCTGAGAAATGAGCGGTTTGAGTGCTTAAGTGTAAATAATGCATTTTCAGCAAGGAATATTTTTATGGGTGGGAACTGGAACCTCATTTCCAATAGTGAGGATTTCTCAGGTGAACCTTGCTCGCTCTCTCTCTCTCACAAATCTCAGCTAACTCCTGGAGTAACCCCACAGACAGCAGAGAAAAGGCAAATAGGAGGGGTGGAAGTAGGTTGTCAGGCCTTCTTTTGTATCACACACGCATGCACTCTCACTATGAACACCCTAAAAAGTAAAATATACTGAGAGAGAGAGTAGATTTCTGAGGAAATGCATAAAAATATTTGCAAGAAAGATGTGAATTCCACAACAGGAACTCAGGGTGTACATGTTATTCCTCAAGATACAATAACCAGTCTAGACTGGAGAATGTGCATTTAACTGAAAGCTTTGAGAGCCATCCAATAACTATATTAAATCATGCACCAATAAAAACAAAGCAAAAGAGGCAAAGTAGTTATGTAAAAATAACACATTGGTGCTTTCCCACTTATCTGTTAAAAAGAAAGGAATTTAATGAATGAGTGGGGATATAATTTGAGAATCAATTAGGGAAGATAAACATTATTTCACAACGGATACCTAGTAAGCAAGATAAAATTACAATGGAGACTAAAAATATGGTAGAAACAAGACAGAAAGAGATATGGGAAACAAGTAATGTGCATTATTTTCAGAGGCTGGCAAAGGTTAAACTATTGCAGAAAAGGGATTTCCTTAAACAAAGAGAGATGCAGCTGCAGAGGGCTAAAGAGAAAATAATGAAATATTTGCATAATATGCAAGATGTCAGAAAGGTTGCTGTTAGCAAAGTACAGTTGTGTAAGTAAACTTACCATAAAAGTAGATGTTCTAATATAGCACTGTTTCAGAAGCCTAAGCTAGATGGGTCCCCCTCAACTGATCGGCCAGCTTTGAAAGCTTAAGGTTGCCCTCCATGTACTGTCTGGAGTTTGAAGGGAGCTCTGATTAAACAACAGAGTGCCAAAGTATTCAGAGCTTTACTACCCAAGAAAGCAAGGCAAGAGCCCTGAAAGTAACAAAAATATGACACACACTAAAAAGTAAAGTATTTACACAATGGTGTTTATATATACACGTGTGTGTGTGTGTGTATGTGTATATATATATATATATATATATATATATATATATACATATATATACATACATATATATATATATATATATATATATATATATATATATATATATACATACATATATATATATATATACATATATACATACATATATATATATATATATATATATATATATATATATATAACTTAATAAACAACTGTAGGTAGAAAGAATACTGCAGACACTTAAGAACTTCAAAACTTCCAGTTGAGGAAGAACCAACTTGGGGCTGCGGATTCCTTTTAAAATGCAGCTTTATTTCTTCAACATGCAGCAAGCAGAGGAGTGCAGTCAAATCGAGCAGTTCAGTTTTTAAAAAGTAATTCAGCAATCAGTAAAACTTACAAGTTTGATCAGGCCATTTCTTTTCCATTGAGCGCTTTCGTTCGTTAGACTGTATGTAATCGAACTTCATCAGAGTGGCTAGGAAAACATATATACATATAGATATAGATATATATATATATATATATATACACGCACACATGTATGTGCATATATCTATATGGTTTACCATGAGAAGGTCGAACCAGACTCCATCGAATGATGGAATTACCGACCCACTTCCTCAAACAGCAATGTTGAATTCAAACATTGTCGAAATATGACTCGCCGTAAATCTCGGAATGGGCTTTAACATGGGTCGAGATGGGGAGGAGATTCTTACTTCGACAATATAGGGTTTGGTCTCCTGACTTCGACTGAAGTGGGTTTGACCGAACCCACTTTGAACTTCTAATGCCAAACCTATCTCTATACATACATACATACATATATATATATATATATATATATATATATATATATACATATTTATATATATACATTCACACACACATATACATACATACATACACACACACACGTGCGTGTGTACATGTGTACAACAAAAGGAAGAAACTGTTGTCCAAGGGTACAAAGGAAAAAATTCCAAATCGGAAAACCTCTCTCTTCTGCCTCAACAAGCAAATTAGATCACTAGTGAAAAACTCCAAAGCCAATTATGAGTTGAAACTAGCCTCCAAAACAAAGGGAAACCACAAGTCCTTCATTAGTCACGTTAGAAACCTCAAGGGCAAAGCCCAAGTTTGTTCCGAATTAGTACTTAATGGTACCACTTACACTGATCCTACTGACTTAGCCAACCTACTAGCTGATAGGTTCAGAGCAAACTTCACCCCCAAAGGTCCAGTCAACATCTCCAATACTTGTCCCACACCTCACATCTTCATAGATCAAGTGTTAAAGGCCCTACCCAAGGCAAAGAACATAGCTTCCATAGGACCAGATAATATCCAAGGCCATATTCTGCACCATCGCCAGCAAGAACTAGCTTCACCACTGAGCACCCTATTCAACCACAGCCTAATTACAGGCTTCATTCTAGCAGAGTGGAGAACTGCCATTGTCAGCCCCTTGCATAAAGGTGGTGCCACTACTGACCTGGGAAACTATCACCCCATTAGCTTGACAAGTCTGATCTGTAAAGCCATGGAGTGTATTATTATGGATCTCATAAACAAGGACATAGGCAATCTCGAAACACTCGACCCCACCCAATTCGGATTCATCAGGGGCAGATCTTACCTACTGAACCCATTTGACTTTTTTGAGATTGTCACCAAGGGCCTGGATGAGGGAAAGTCAGCACATACAGCTTACCTTGACCTGGCCAAGGCCATTGACAATTCCTCACTCAGGCATCATTAAAAAGCTAACACAACTTGGTGTTAATCCCTATCTCATCAGATGGGTGGTGAACTTGCTCACAGATAGGCGCCACCACCTCCAAAAGCAGACCTGTCACGAGTGGTGTTCCCCAGGGATCTGTCCTGCGACCTCTACTGTTTGGCATCTACTTCTCAGAAATCCAGGCAAAGACCAAGGGCCTGTGGCTGACCAAGTTTCGGATGACTAAGTTGGGTGCCTTCATTGACTCCCCAAATGAGGTTAACATACTGCAAGAAGGTCTCACCGCTACAAATAACTGGTGCCAAAGTCATGGCCTTAAGTTAAACGCAAAAATATGTATTATACCATTCGGCAAAAAAACGTCCCTACTGATTACCACATCAACGGCAACCCCCTAAGCACACAACCCGTGGTGAGAGACCTGGGTACTCAGGCTGAAAATCTCACATTCGACCATCATGAGGTGGCAGTGGTCAGAGAAGCTTTTTACTTGGTTCATCTCATAAGAAAAGGGATTAACACCCTGAAAAAAGGAGGCTATTACCTCTCTGTACTCCTCCCTCATTAGACCTATAATTGAGTATAATGCCCAATTTCGTACATACCTCTCCAAACACCTGCACCAACTGGAAAGGCCACAGAAATACCTCACAAAGAGAATCCAAGGCTTCCAACACCTGTCTTATGCAGACAGGCTCAAATCACTATCACTTTACTCGGTATCATACAGATTGCTCAGAGGTGATCAGTGTCTTTGCCTACAAGGCAATATCTGACCCTGCCCTACCAGGGATGCTCCATATCTGTAAGTCTAACTCCTCACGCATTACCCGCTCAATAGATCTACATCTAATATGCAACATCAATAAAACCTGCTGGAGAGAGAGGTTTGTCTCCCAGAGGCTGCCCTGTCTCTGGAATAGACTTCCTATACATGTTAGAGTACCTCGCTGACCCTCTTCAAGCACAATCTTGATGAGTGATGGGAAACCACAAATTTGTCCCAGGGATTCCACTTTTGTCACTCATTGACAAGAGCGACAGGTGCTGACTAAGGCTTCTTTTTGGGGGATAAACTACTTGGCTAGGCTTGTAAGGGCCCCAGGGCTATTAGCCTAGTAACCTCCTATGATCCTATATATATATATATATATATATATATATATATATATATATATTCATAAGCCTGTGAAATTAGAATTCTAAAAGTTGAAGTAGAAGAATAAACTTTCTTCCCAAATCTATCAAAAGCTTTCCCATCCTTGTCTGAAGGAATATAGCTATCAATTGCAATATATCTGGCAGCAGATTGCTTTTTAAAAGAAATAACTCTAGAAACAAATATGGCATTAGAAAACATATCCATGTATGTGAGGGACATTGTACAACCTAACAGACTTTTTAGAGGGTAAGAAGTTGTCTTGTCAGGCATACTTGCAGACTGTTAAAAAAAATCCTCTAAAGCTTACAAAAAAAACAGGAGAGACAGCTGCAGGTTGAAGAATGAGAAGTTATGTACCTACCATAACGTTCCATGTTAGTTGTCGTCTTCTGGCCTTCTTTCTTGCTGGATGGGTTCGGAGCCGATCCTCGGCTCCAACTCGGCATATACTAAAGCTCGAGAGCTATTTTTACCGGCTCGAGGCTCCACTATATCCCACAATGCTGGGCGCTAACTACCCAGATCTCGTTTGATAGCTAACACCATAGCAGTTCTGTCCTCAGAAAAAAAGAGAAAGAGGAATACCCATATCGGAAGCCATACTAAGAAAAAGGTAACCACGGGAGACCATACTGGTAAGAAAATAAGGCCCCGTAGGATCCTATCAGTCTGTCCAGGCTAGGGGGTTGGAGGGCGGGACGCAAGAAAGAAGGCGAGAAGAAGACAACTAACATGGAACGTTATGGTAGGTACATAACTTCTCAATGTTAAGTTGTCAATCTCGCCTTCATTCTTGCTGGATGGGACCCCATCCCTAGCACCTCAACCCTGGGTGGCTCATCGGAACAGATTCTTGAGGACGGTGGAACCAAAGTTAGCTCGGCTTCTGGAGGCCATGTCCAATTTGTAATGAGAAATAAGGGTATGGGGAGAGGCCCATGTGGCTGCCGCACAAATGGAATCTAAAGGCAACCTATCCTGAAAGGCTATTGACGTAGCTAAGGCTCTAGTTGAGTGGGCTCTAGGTCTTGAAGGAAGTTCTTGATGCCTTAGTTCATAAATGAAAGTAATGACAGAGGCCAACCATCTAGAAAGGGTTACTTTGGAAATTGGAAGGCCTTTCTTCCCTTCAGCATAAGACAGGAAGAGCTGCTCAGATTTCCTAACCTGCTTGGTTCTATCCAGGTAGTAACGGAGTTGACGGTGATCATCCAAAAAATGCAACTTTTGTTCCGCTCTGTTGGAGTAATTAGGGAAAAAAACTGGGAGATCGATAAGACTGGTTTAGATTTGCCTCAGAAGATATCTTAGGTAAAAAAGATGGGTTAGTTCTGAGGGACACTCTATCGTTATGGAAAACCAGATAAGGAGGACGAACGCAAAGGGCATGAAGTTCTGAGACTCTCCTCGCAGAGGTTATGGCCACTAGAAATAAAGTTTTCCATGAAAGTAACTTCAAGGAACAGGAAGCCGCAGGTTCAAAGGGAGGGAGAATCAAGGAGGTTAAAACGAGATTCAAATCCCACTGCAGTGGGGGATCTCTGACCGGGGGCTTAAGTAACAAGATACCTTTAAGGAAGGCTTTACAAAGCTTATGGGACATAACAGAGGAGTCTGAAAGGCCAACATGAAAATTTGAAATGGCCGCTAACTGGACTCTGATAGTGGACGAAGAAGATCCTGATTGAAAAAGTTCGGCCAAAAAATCCAGGACTGACTGGATAGATGCAGTGAAAGGGTCCATGTTCCTAGATTCTGCCCAGAAGGAAAAACGTTTCCATTTGTTGGCATAAATCCTCCTGGTAGAAGATTTGTGGGAAGCTAAAATTATGTCACGCACTGCATGGGAAATAAAGGGAAGCCTGGCTAAAGTTGGAAGTGGAGCAATCAAGCTGTGAGGTTGAGAGAGGGGAGGGATTGGTGCAGCTTGCTCGACTGATGGGTCAAGAGATCTGGAACTGGGTCCAGATGACACGGCTGCTCCAAAAGGTAACGATGCAGGAACGGAAACCAGATTTGTCAAGGCCAGTACGGGGCAATGAGGATCATTATGGATCTCGATGCGGTAGCTTTCTGAATCAACTGAGCGATTAATGGAAAGGGGGGAAAAGCGTACAGAAGACCCCGGGGCCAATCGTGGACTAGAGCGTCTCTGCGGGGGTGGCCAGGAGGAGGGGAGAGAGTGAAAAATTTGTGGCACTTGCTGTTCTAAGGTGTTGCGAAAAGATCGCAAGGCTGATCACATTTTCGGAAAATTTTTTCCACTGCTGACTGCTTGAGAGACCACTCGTGCGGCATGAGAATGGCTCTGCTCAGCCTGTCCGCTATGACGTTGGACTTCCCCGGGATATGCGTTGCTATCAGAAACCGCTGAGAGGAGATCACCCACTGCCAAAGTCTGAGTGCTTCTCGACATAAGGAATAGGACTTGGTTCCGCCCTGCTTGTTGATATACCACACTACGGACATATTGTCCGTCTGAACTGCAATAGTCCCAATGGGAAGAGAGTCCTGAAGGGCTTGCAACGCTAAAAGTACGGCTCTCATCTCCAGAACATTTATGTGCAGGTGGCACTCGAAAGGTTGCCATGTGCCCTGGACGGTCCTGCCCTGAAAATGCCCCCCCCCCACCTGATCAAGGAGGCATCCATTGTCACCGTAGCAACCGGGGGGGGGGGGATGAAGGGTCTGCCCTGAATCACTTGAAGGGAGACCATCCACCAAGACAGGTATTTCTTGCATGACTGGGTTATTAAAATGTTGTGTGACAATGGGAGCTGTTGAAAGGACCACTGGGAGAAGAGCATCCACTGAAGGATTCGCATGTGAAAGCGAGCTAGGGGAAGTAACGTAATGGCTGCAGCCATGAGACCTAAAGTCTTCAGTACAAACCTGGCCTGGATTGTGCTGTTCTGAAGAAGGATATGAACATGTTCGCGAATGTCTGAGACTCTTTGTGCCATTAGTTTTGCGGACAGTTCGACTGTGTCTAATATGGCACCTATGAAAGTAATAGACTGACAAGGTGACAAAGCAGACTTTTCGAAATTTATGGAGATACCTAGCTCTTTGCAAATTTGAATGGTGTAATCTCTAGACTGAATAAGTTGATGCCTGGTGGTGGCGGTAAGGAGCCAGTCGTCCAGATATGGAAACACCTGGAATCCTTGATGCCTCAGATGAGCCGTAACCACTGCCATGCATTTGGTGAACACTCGGGGGGCTGTAGTAAGACCAAAGGGCAGGGCCCTGAACTGGTAGTGAATGGCCCCCAGCCGGAAGCGGAGAAACCTCCTGGAGCGCCTGTGCATCACATCCAATTGTCCTGGCCCAAAAAGGGTAGAATGGACTGTAGCATGACCATCCAGAAAGTACAGTTGTGTACACCTACCATAAATGTAGATGTTCGAGTGTCTTCACTGTTGCAGTCATGACTGTAGGGTTCTCCCCTCGGTCGGCCA
Source organism: Protopterus annectens (assembly GCF_019279795.1). Taxonomy (NCBI): domain Eukaryota; kingdom Metazoa; phylum Chordata; order Ceratodontiformes; family Protopteridae; genus Protopterus; species Protopterus annectens. The sequence continues at coordinate 327,037,123 of NC_056747.1, forward strand.
GAATCCCAAAGTCTGGGTCCGGCGTCGGCTGTTCAACCCCGCTCCCTGACGTCAGAGTGCCAGGAGTATAAAGCTGACAGCCAACGCCATCTTCTCCAGTTTTTCTTGCCCCAGATGTCAGGAGTCCCAAAATGAAAATGGTCCCAAAACCTTTGCAAATACACCTCAGAAGAATGGTGAAAAAAGGAACCACACAAAAGTAAAAATAAGAGGGGACAGGAGGGAGGGAAACCCAGACTGCAACAGTGAAGACACTTGAACATCTACATTTATGGTAGGTGTACACAACTGTACTATGTTCATCGTGTTTCACTGTTGCAGTCATGACTGTAGGGTAGAATCCCAAGGCTGAAAGAAAGGGAGGTGGTCATAAAGAAGAAGGGGCGGCTAAAAGGCCCTGCAGGACTGCAGAGGCAAAGCCTGCCCTAGACTTAGAGTAGAGAGGCAAATTGTAGTGCTTAGAGAAAGTATGCACTGAACTCCAAGTTGCAGCTTCCAAAATGTCCTTGGTAGGAACTCCCCTGAGGAAGGCTACAGAAGTGGCAGCAGCTCTGGTGGAATGAGTCTGTATGCTCCCTGGGATTTGCTTTCCATGGTGTGAATAACAAAAAATGATTCCATGAGCAATCCATTTAGAAATGGTTTGTTTAGAAATGGCTTTACCTTGGGAACTTGAAGCATAAGAAACAAACAATTGTTCTGATTTTCTGATGTCCTTGGTTCTGTTCAGGTAAAAACGTAGCTGCTGATGTACATCCAAGGAATGTAAGATCCTTTCCCCTTTATTTTGAGGAGAGGGGAAAAAGGTTGGCAAGTGGATAGTTTGATTTAAAGCCACTTTGGAAACCACCTTAGACATGAAGGTCGGATTAGTCCTCAAAGATACCCTGTCTTGATGAAAAATAATATAAGGTTCCACCGCCATAAGAGCTTGTAACTATGAAACTCTCCTGGCAGAGGTTAGTGCCAACAGGATAGCTGTCTTCCAAGATAAAAACTTGATGTCAGCAGAAGCGGCAGGCTCAAAAGGAGGCAAGGTTAGTTTTTCCAAAACATAATTGAGATCCCAAGCAGGAATAGGAGGAGATCTAGGAGGTCTTAAGTTCTTAGCTCCTCTGAGGAACTGCCTCATGAGCTGATGGGAAAAGATGGGAGGGTCTGTATTATAATGAGCAGAAATAGCAGAAGCATGGATCTTAATGGAAGAGAAAGAGAGACCCTTATGTAAGAGATCTGTCAAGTAAAGTAGAAATAAAGTAATGTTAGGAAGAAGAGGATCAGAATCCTGAGCCTGCATCCAGGAACAAAATCTTTTCCATTTTCCTGCATAAGATTTCCTAGTGCTAGGACGTCTGGCTTCTAAAATGACATCCATAACCTGCTTGGGTAGGAAAGAAGAAATCAAAGGCCCTGGATTAACCAGGCCGCCAGGCTGAGAGTTCTGACATGAGAGTGTAGAACCTGACCCTGATGTTGGGACAGAAGGTTCGGAGACTGAGGTAAAATCCAAGGGGGCTCCAGGCATAGGTTTATTAGAGTTGGATACCAAAACTGCCAAGGTCAATTCAGAGCCAACAAGATTATCATCCTGGGTTTGTCCTGTTTTATCTTTAATAAAACTCGTGGAAGAAGAGGTAGAGGCGGAAAGGCATATCCCGAGAGGTTCCTCCAACTGAATGACAGGGCATCCACTTTCCAAGCCTCTCTGTGGAATGTCCTGGTGCAAAAATTCTGTAACTGATGATTTAGATGGGATGCAAAGAGATCTATGTGAGGACATCCCCATACTGCTGTTATCATCCTGAATATTTTGGTGTCCAGCATCCACTCGTGTGGATCCGAAAGGTTTCTGCTCAAACTGTCTGCCAGTAAGTTTTGTTTCCCTGGTAGAAACTGAGCTTGAAGAACCAGATTGCAAGCTAGAGCTGTGTTCCATAAATCCATGGCTAGTCTGCAAAGGGGGTAGGAATGAGATCCCCCTTGCTTGTTTATGTACCACATAACTGTGGTGTTGTCTGTCCGTATTAGTAGTTGTCCAGGTTGTATGAGATTCCTGAAAGCCAATAGAGCTTTCTGAACATCTAACATTTCCTTTAAGTTGATATGCAGGTGCTTCTGATCCTTTGCCCAAAGGCCCTGCAGGCAATTGCCCTGAAAATGGGCTCCCCAAGCATAATCCAAGGTGTCCGTGGTTAGAATCTAAGAGGCAGGAGGTAGATGGAAGGGCTTCCCTTTGTTTAGAGCACATGCCCTGGACCACCAAAGAAATTCCTTTTGAAGGCAAGGAAGGACAGGAATCAGTATGTCCAAACTGTGGTAATGCTGAGACCATACACTTTTTAGGTACCACTGTATTTTCCTCATGTGTAGTCTTGCATATGGTACGAGAAGGATGCAGGAGGGCATGTAACCCAAAGCCTGCAGGAATTTCCTTGCAGATAGATGGGTTAGAGTTGCCAAGGCTTTGAAAACTGATGCCAGCTGTAATTGTTTTTCGGATGTCAGAAATGCCATCTGGGTTGTAGTGTTTAGAAGAGCACCCAGAAAAGTTATCTGTTGTGACGGTGTCAAATTTGACTTTTTTATGTTTACAGAAAATCCCAGGAATTTGAGGTGGTTTTGTACAAAGTCTAGATGCTGGAGTAAGACATCCTTGCTGTCTGCCTGAATTAGACAGTCGTCCAGATAAGGGTAAATTTGAATTCCCTTGAGTCTGCAGTAAGCTACTACTGGAGCCAGGCATTTGGTGAAGACCCTGGGCACAGTAGACAATCCAAAGGGCAGCGCAGAGAACTGAAAGTGCCTCGATCCGGCCTTGAACCTGAGGTATTTTCTGCGATCCTGCCTGATGGGAATGTGTAAATATGCCTCCTTTAAATCCAAAGTCACCATCCATGCATCTTTGGACAGCATTGGAAGTAACTGCTGTAGAGTAAGCATCTTGAATTTTGGAATCTCTAGAAAGGTGTTCAAGACCGACAGATCCAGAATGGGTCTCCATGAATTTTGTTTTCTTGGGACTAGAAAGAGTCTCGAGTAAAACCCTTTTCCCATCTCTGAAAGAGGTACCAGTTCTATGGCATTTATAGCCAAAAGAGCTTCCACCTGGTTTAAGGCCTCCGTCCATTGATGTTTTGGAAGGTCTGGCCATCCGCTTGGCCTTGGCAAAGTATGAAAATGGAATTTGTAACCTCTTAAAATCACATCCAAAACCCATTTGTCTTGGGTTATTTGAGTCCAGTTTTGGTAAAAACGAGAGAGTTTTCCTCCGAGAGGGGCTTCCAGGCAAGACGTTCCTGCAGCCCAACAGAGGGAGTCATTGAGTTTGTTTCCTTTGAGACTGTGGCCTGTCCTCTCCTCCCCTAGGGGTAGAAGCAGTCCACTGCCTTGGTCTATAAGCAGCTTGTGTTTGAGGCCTCCCTCTGGAGCGTCTATATCTACCCCTTTGAGGCCTGTCTGAAGAGGGAAAGGACCAGTTTTTTGATGGCCAATTCCTGCTAAATCTAGGAGGCTGTACTTGTAAGAAATATTTAACTGTTTGCATGGATTTTGCCTTATCTTCCATCTTTTTGATCACCTCTTCAGCTTTAGATCCAAACAAAACATTATGCTGAACAGGAGCATCCAATAATTTAGCCTTTACTTGTTCAGGTAAATTTTGTTCCTTTAGCCATGCATGTCTTCTAATGAATGTGCCAGAGGCCGCAGCCCTACAAGAAGCCTCCAAGGCATCAAATCCACAGTGTAAAACATGCTTCCCAACTTGTTCAGTGGCATGCAATAAGTCATGTAATTCCTTATCCTCTGCACAGGCAGAAATGGAAGTAAATTTTTGTTTTAAGACAGACAAGAGAAATTGCTGATATTTAAGCATATGAAACTGACAGTTTAAAGCCCTAATGGACAAAGTAGCAGAAGTGTACACCTTTTTCCCCATCTTTCCAAGGCTCGAGAATCCTTTTCAGTAGGAATAGGATTTTTAGCAGTAGCGGCCTTAACACCCTTAGGACCCTGAGAAATGGTTTCAGGGTCAGCAGTAGGATTCTTGTATAAAAACTGATGGGAATCAGGAACCCTGTAGTACCTATCAGGCTTAACGGGAGCAGGAGGAAAAGAATCAGGGGTTAAATTAGCCTCCGAAAAGGCATCATCCACAATATCCAAAACAGGAGGAATAGCTAGGGGTCTATGTTGGGGAAGAAGAAGAAAATCCCTGTGTCTTTTCTTGGATTCTGAATACTCCTGTCCCTCCCAGTGGAAATGTTCCCTCATTTCATGCAGAGTTTCCCCAAAAGAAAAATCCTCAGGAGGAGAAGCTGAAGGAATGGATTCTTCCGCATCAGAATCCTCATAAGGAGGAAAAGAATATTCCTGATCAGAAGAAGAAACTGAGGAAACAGAAGCCTGATCAGAGGAATCATAATAAACATCCTGCCTTGGCCTTTTGTCTGGAGGGGGATGAGAACCCCTAGTCATTGTAAGTAAATCCTCCGCCATCTTGAGTAACTGTTTCTGTGACTTGGGAGCCGGTTCAGAAGAGGCCTGTGTTGAAGTCTTTGATTTAGAAGGAGTCTTTGCCTTTGTCTTTGGTTTTGCCTTTACTTGAAGATGAGTAGGCCTGAAAACCCCTTCGGAAGCCGGTACCTGCACAGCGGCTCCGGACCCATCCGAAGGAGCATTGTCCAAAGGTCCTGCAACAGAGATATTTAAAGGCCTGGTTGGCTCCTCATGAGAGTCCGTTTCGGCCGTCGGTTCTGAAATGGCCGACGACAGGGGCTGCAAAAGCACCTCACTGACGACGGCCGAACCTGAAGCTGGCTCCACATGTGCGCTATCATCAGATTTGGACCTCAGAGGCCTGTCTTTATCCTTGCGATGCTTGTGAACTCCGGTAGATGGAACCGTATCCGACGACATTTTGTAGTTAAAGCGCCTACCGAAGTAATGAAAAGCAAAATCGTACCTTCGCTTAATTGTACGTTGATTGAATCTAGCACAAAACCGACAACTAGCTACGTCGTGGTCAGGGCCTAAGCAAGGAATACAGTAAGAATGAAAATCCTTATGAGGTATTTGCTTCCCACATGAAATACAATTAACTTTTTCTGACATCGGAGTGGAGCAAGAAAAAAGTTTCCCCAATGGGGTACTTAGCTTTGAGTGGAGAAGAAAGTCTTCGGACCGAAGTATGTAGAAATATTCGTCAGGAGTCAACCAACCGGCACTTGCGAACTGCTATCACCGCACGGCAAGAAAGACTGGAGAAGATGGCGTCGGCTGTCAGCTTTATACTCCTGGCGCTCTGACGTCAGGGAGCGGGGTTGAACAGCCGACGCCGGACCCAGACTTTGGGATTCTGGCCGACCGAGAGCTGCCTGCCGGCAGGGGAGAACCCTACAGTCATGACTGCAACAGTGAAACACGATGAACATCTTCTTTCTTCGGACAGACTTGTTCAGTCTGCTGAGATCCAAAATTGGTCTCCAGTCCCTTGTCTTTTTTGGTACCAAAAAGAACTTGGAGTAGATTCCGGATCCTTGATGGTCTGCTGGGACTGGTTGGATGGCCATTTTTATTAGCAGTTTTGAGATTTCTAATACTGCTTGTTCCCTTAGACTGGGTGGAACATCTGGAAGGGGCCTTTTTGGCTGTGTTGGGGTGTGGACAAAGGGAATTTCATAACCCTCGGATATGATCGACTGTACCCATCTGTCTTGGGTGAGGGAAAGCCAGGCTTCTGGGTACAGTGATAATCTTCCCCCGACTGCCTCCGAAGGCGGACAGTCGGGCAGCTTCTCAGGGATGCTGGAAGGGCTGGCCAGAGACAGTTTCTCTGCTACCCTGATTTTGTGGACCCCCTCTGCCCCTGGGGCGGCGTCTGTTATTGTCCCCCCCTGCCTCTAGAGGGGAACTCACCTCGTGCGTCAGGAACTCCCTGTGGTTTGCGAAACCACATTTTTCCACCCTTCTGACCTTTAGGGTATGGTCTAGACGGGGTGGAAAAATGGACTCCCATGGCAGAGAGAGTCTTGCCATCCTGTTCGCATCTGGTCAAAGTATCCTTCACTTGAGGTCCAAACAACGCCAAACCATCAAAGGGGGAGTTAGTGAAGGACGCCTTGAAGGGGTCAGCAAAGTTACAAAGCCGTATCCAGGCGTGACGCCTTAAGGCCACGCCTGTGCCTGCAGCCCTACTCGCTCCATCGGCCGCATAGGAAATAAGCCACATGGAGGAGTTAACAATAGAGTTCAGGGTTGCCAGCTGGGAGTTGATTTTGTCTTGAGACCCCGCAGCTGTTGGATCCTTTGAAAGTATCACCCCCATTTCTTTGAGCATGTCTCTTTGAAGGCGGGTGAAATGACACAAGTAATTCAGCGACCGCATGGCAAAGGTTGCTGAAGAAAACATCCGCTTGCCGTACCTATCCATAGTCCTAGAATCCTTATTAGGAGGATGGATCGGTACTGAAGGATCAGCCAGTTCCTTCTTAGTGGCTGCTGCCACCACCATGGCATCAACAGGGACACCCTTAGTTAAGAACTGCTTATCAGAAGGGGCTGTGATAAATTTTGAAGGCCTCCGCGGGGTAGGTTCCATAGAGTCAGGGGCCGTCCATGCCTTCTTTGCCACCACTTCCATAAGGGGGTCAAAGGGCGGAGACACCCAGGAGGTGGAAGGGCGAGAACCAAACGCCTCTAGGTAAACCTACTTGTCCTCGGAAGGATTAAGGGTAGACCAGTTCCCCCTCTGCTTGAGGATCTCAAGGATGTCAAAAAAGGAGACATCCTCAGAGGGGGACCGTGGGGACCCTTCCGACTCATCCAAGTCGGTATCAGATGTGACGAACTCAGGGGAAGCCTCAGAAGAGGAGGATGCTCCCAATGGGGGTACCTGAGGCGTATGATCTCTGCGGTCAGGGTTGAGAGGGTGGGTAGAGACCGTAGCAGGCACTACAGTGGGAGGAGCTGAGGGAGCCGACCGAGGAGCAGGCACAGGGGCCAGCACACTCCTTATGACCTCGAAAGCACCCCTATCAGGCAGGGAAGAAGGTCCCCACTCCAAAGAGATAAGGACCCCTCCCGGCACCGAGTGGGATGGCTCCGAGGCGATGTAGGGGCCGAACTCACCTGCGCCGAGGCTCCGAGAGGGAGAACGGGGTCGGACAAGGGTCCGATGCCACTCGCCCCCTCGGAGCTGACGAGGGAGTCACAGCGCCAGGATCCCTCCAAGGATGGCACCACGGAGGAAATCGGAGCCGATGACGGAGCCGAAAGGTGTGGTATCGGCTCCGACGCGTCGACAGTCCCGGCTCCCACAAACTCCGGCTCCGAGCCCAGAATAAGAGTCGGAGGAGGAATCAACGATGGAATGGGAATAGCCGCTGTCTGATGAGAAGGGCTGTGAAGCATCTGGGCCAGTGCCTGTGACTTAGTCTGCTAACCACCCTCTCGAGGTCATGATCCGAAAGCCTGCAAGACAGAGGAATGGGACCGATGGCTGCGCTCCGAAAGCAAAGGAGATCTCGGAGCCGAATGGCCCGACTCCAATGAAGGGGACCTGGAGCACTTACAACTCGAGGACGGTTCCGAGATAACTGAGTTTTTGTAGCATCGGTTCCAGTCGGAGCCGATGTAGAAGCCGAGATAGCAACACTGGTCGGAGGCTCTGTACGCGGAGCCGATGACTTAGTGGGCTTCGAAGGTTTGCCCGACGAAGACTTGGCCGTGGAACCTTCGGGCTTCAACAAGCCTCTCAAAATCAACTTGTTTCTGCGTTCCTGCAGGACTCTTGGACTGAATGCATGGCAGACAGAACAAGAGTCCTGCAGGTGCAGAGGGCCCAGGCAATAAACACAAGAAGTGTGACCGTCTGTCAGAGACATCTTCTGACAGCACGAGTCACACTTCTTGAAGCCTGAGACCTTGGACTCTTTAGACATCCTGAAGGGATGAGAAGTAAAACACACACACAAACCACACACCCACACTAAAGTATTAGTCCAGTCACACCACACACACTGAAGAGACTAAGATTAAAAGTAACTATATATATTAAACTAAAAATTAACTAACTGTTTAACTTAAAAACTAAAGTAAAACTTAGCCCGAAGGCCTAATAATATAGGGAGTGGCGGTAGGGCCGAGGGAGATAGAAAATAGACCCAATAAGGGAACTATGTAAGGCGGATACACTAAAGGGGTACAACAGGATATAACGGTACACTAACACTGAAAATAAGAAGTGAAAACCTTACCAGAAAACTGCTTTTTCAAAATCTAACCTGAGAGCCGGCAAAAACGCAACCTCGCAGCTAAAGCGACAAACGAGATCTGGGTAGTTAGCGCCTAGCATTGTGGGATATAGTGGAGCCTCGAGCCAGTAAAAATAGCTCTCGAGCTTTAGTATATGCCAAGTTGGAGCCGAGGATCGGCTCCGAACCCATCCAGCAAGAATGAAGGCGAGATTGACAACTTAACATTACCCAGTTATAACAAGCCATAATACTTCTGCTGGGATAGTAGAATTTCATTCTGTTCCCACTGAAGCAATTCTTCCATTTTAGTTATAATTTCTGAAAAAGATATTTTTTCCTGCAGGGAAATTTGAAGATAAACTTTCTTCAGAATTAAAATCTTCAACTTGAGGAGAATTCTGTGAAAAAAAATTACCTTCCCATCCCTACTCTTCTGACTGGGAATCAGAATTAGAAGGAATGGGAAATCTACATCTTTTTGAACTCAGCAAGGCTTCTCTGTCCAGAGAGAGAAAATGGAGAAACAATAAGCTTAACGTTTTGTTTTCTTTTTCCAAGGAACCATAAGATCGACTCAAGGCAGGGACACCTTAGCCTGGCAATGAGGTAAGGCATCATATGCTCCATCCTCCAAGACTGGTCATCACTTGCATAAGGAGAATATCCAAACCGCTACAGAGAACATGTCTAACTCCTGGTTCTTAATGGCCTTCTGAGGAGCTGTGCTAGAGGGATTGAGAAAAAATCAGTGATCCAAAGTAACAGGTCTGGCCACAGCACAGTCCCCTACAGGTGGGCTGATCCACTGAGGAAAGCTGGCTTGACTACCAAAGACTTCCAAGAAACGTTCTTCTTGCAGATGAGGAGGAAAGAATCAAAAAGCCAAAAATCTGCTCCATGGTTAGCTGGAAAAAAGAGCCTAAGTGGTAGGCAATGTACTCTAGATAAGTCAGCAAATCTCCGGAGAGAAAATTCAGTTTTTAAGAGCACATTTCAGAGAACAACCCACCAAACCAATATTTACAGCCTATGCAAATATTTTTTCTAAGCCAAACCATACTTTTTAAACCACAAATGTGATTTTATAATTTTTTTCACACAAGCATTTACAAGACAAAAACCTCTCTCTCTCCAGTAGAAAGTAATAAGCGACACTCTATGAAAACATGTTTCCTAAAGAAATCACTTCTTCACTTGTAGTTTGCAAGCTAACTTTTTATATACAGCAGCAACCAACAGTGCTTTGCTCCCCAAAATGCAGTTTCTGACTAAAGTTCTGTAAGAACAGCCATACACAATGCACTACAAAAGAGGTACACATCTATCTATATCTAGGGGTAGGGATAGGATTAGCATACACAAGTAAGGTGGAGCTGGGGCCAAACTAATTAAAGTCAAAGGTGCAGAATTAATGGGTGATAGTACAGTTGTGGAAGTAAACTTACCATAATAGAAGATGTTCTACTGCTGCAGCAGCCTAAGCTATATGGGTTTATATCTGGATAATGATATAACAGTAGGCCACCTTCCAAAGTTTATGGCACCTTCCATGCAACCAAACTATTCGTCACCCCAAGCTGAGCCAACTAAAAGACTGGTTTGGGCTCCAAGTCATTCCGACTTTTCATACCAACAGGGAAGGGGAATTACTGCCCTAAGAGAACTCACCACACTGATGTTTGGGAAGTCCTGAATCTTCATAATTACTCTAGATAGTAGTGGAAAAGGTGTAAAAGCATACAGGAACATGTCTATCCAAAAAAAGGAAAGACATCTGTCTTCCAGGCTTTTTTGCATGGAGTCCGGGCACAGAATTTTACCAGTTGACTGTTTAGAGAGGAGGAAAAAGGATCTGTTTGAGGTGTTCCCTAAAAATGGATCAAATCTTGGAAGAACCCTTGATTTAATTTCCATGTCTAAGGATCTGTCCTGGTCAAGCGCAGCTCGTCTTCAACACAGTTTTGCTCTGACGGGATACAAGATGCCTGTAGAGAGACTGTGCTGTAGAGCTATAGCCCATACTTACATGTCTAGTCTGCATATGGAGTAGGATCTGGTTTCCCCTTACTTTTACATCACATCACTTTGGTGCTGTCAGTAAACACCTGACGAGGTCTGGCACCCACAGATGATTCAGAAAGTTGAGGGTATTTATAAGGGCTAACAACTATTAAATGTTGGTGTGTTTTGGTCTATGTTTTCTGTTCCAAAGACCCTGCGCTTTTATGGCCATTGATACTGCTCCATAGCAAAGCTCAGCAAAGTCTGAGGCGTCTGTTGTTACCAATTTTACTGGAGCAAGATGGAAGAATAGAAAATCTAGATAATAAGAAATCTGATATCTCCACCACATAATCTCCCTTTTTACAAATCCTAAAACTGGAATTTGAATTGTCAACAGATGTAGATGCTGGGACAATAGAAATTTCAAATACCACTGTATCTTTGTCACATCGAGTCTTGCAAGAAATTTCATGAGAATCAGAAATACCATGACACCAGAATCCTGTGGATTTCCACTGCTGAGACTGAAGTCCAAGTTGAAAACCTCAGAAATAAATCTAAATACATATTTTTTCATGTGGAAGAAAATCTGCTTGTACTGAGGTATCCAGCAGGCAACCCAGAAAAAAAAAACAGTCCTGTCAGGAATCATCAGAAAAGACTTCTGAATATTCACTTGGAATCTAAGCCTGTGTAGAAGATTTCTTACCCAAGAGAGACAGATTCTTGACACTCTGAAAAAAACTGCAAAGATAATTAAGTTGGCAAAATAAGAAAATATGTGGCTACCCTGCAGTCTGTAGTGGGCTATCACAGGATCAAGACACACTGTGAACACTGCTGGCGCACTGGATAGCTGAAACTGGTAAGCCAGAGAACTGATACTGTGATCCAGACGCTGAAAACCTAAATAAATGCCTAAAATTTAGAAGAATAGGAATATGATGACATGCATCTTTTAAATCTAAGGTCACTAAATAATTCAAATGAGGAAGAATGGGTCATAAGTTGTGAAGTGACAGCATTCTGGGACTATCACACTGCTTCAGGAAGGAAACAGCCAGAAAGTACAGTTGTGTACACTTACCATAAATGTAGATGTTAGAGTGTATTCACTGTTGCAGTCATTACATTTGGGTAGTCCTGCTGGCAGGTTGCCCTCAGTCGGCCTGAATTCCAAAGTCTTGGGCCCAGCGTCGGCCTTTGTCGCCCCTTCCCTGACGTCAGGTCGTCAGGGGTATAAAAGAAGCAGCAGACGCCATTTTCTTTAGTTTTTCTTGCCCCAGATGTCAGGTGCCCCCTAAAAGGGGAGCCAAAATTTATATTTACATATAAAATTACATGCAGCAATATAAACTTTACCTTCATCCACAAGCAAATACACTACATAGGTTTCATCAGAAGAAAAGGGGGGATGGCGGGTGGGTAACCTGGACTGCAACAGTGAATACACTCTAACATCTACATTTATGGTAAGTGTACACAACTGTACTGTTCTTCGTGTTTCACTGTTACAGTCATTACATTTGGGTAGATTCCCAAAGCTATGGTTGGGAGGCTGGAGCTAAACAGCATTAGAAGCAGCTATGAAACCCTGCAGAACTGCAGTGGCAAAGCCTGCCCTTGATTTGGAGTAGAGTGGCAGATGATAGTGCTTTGTAAAGGTGTGCACTGAACTCCAAGTAGCTGCCTCTAAAATGTCCCTGGTTGGTACGCCCCTGAGAAAGGCTGCTGAAGTGGTTGCAGCTCTGGTGGAATGTGGCCTAATGCCCTTAGGCACTGGCTTACCATGGTATAAGTAGCAGAAACGAATGCAGTGGCCTATCCACTTTGAAATAGTCTGCTTTGAGATAGCCTTTCCTTGTGATCCTGCAGCGTATGCCACTAGTAATTGCTCTTTCTAAAAACTTTGGTTCTGTCCAAGTAAAATCTAAGCTGTCTGTGTACGTCCAAAGAATGCAGAATTCTTTCCCCCTTGTTTTGTGGATTTGGATAAAAAGTTGGCAGATGAATGGTTTGGTTAAGTGCCACACTGGACACCACTTTAGGCATAAATGTTGGGTTTGGGAGACCCTGTCCGGATAAAAGGTTCCGCAGCCATGAGTGCCTGTAGCTCTGAAACTTGTCTTGCAGAAGTCATTGCTAGGAGCAGAGCTGTTTTCCAAGATAAAAACTTTATATCAGCAGTAGCAGCTGGCTCAAAAGGAGGCAGGGTGAGTTTTTCCAAGACGTAGTTGAGATCCCATGTAGGTACTGGCATTCTCCTTGGAGGCCTTACATTTTTGGCTCTTCTGAGGTACTGTTTTAATAAGGGATGAGAAAAGATTGGTGGCTCTGCATTGTAATGAGCCGAAATGGCAGAGGCATGAATTTTAATAGATGAGAAAGATAGGCCTTTGTCCAGCATCTCAGTTAAGTATTGTAAAATCTGAGGAATATCTGGCACAGCTGTATCTGTTCCTTGTGCCTGGTTCCAAGCACAGAATCTCTTCCATTTTCCAGCATAACATTTTCTAGTACTAGGCCTTCTGGCTTCCAAAATGACATCCATCACAGCTTTGCTGAGAGGTGTGTTTTGTATGACTACATTATCTGCCATGCTGCCAGGTTTAAAGTTCTGAGCTGGCTGTGCAGGATCTGATTGTTTTGCTGGGACAGTAGGTGCGGTACTTGAGGTAAGTTCCAAGCTGGGCATTGAGAGAAGCTCCTTAACATTGGGTACCAGAGCTGGCGGGACTAGTCTGGTGCAATCATTATCATCTTTGGCTTCTCCTGTCTGATCTTTAGGAGTACCTTGGGGAGGAGAGGCAGAGGGGAAAAGGCATATACTGATGTTTTTTTCCAGCTGAAGGACAGAGCATCCACTTTCCATGCTTGTCTGTGATAAATCCTTGTGCAGAATCTCTTTAGTTGGTAGTTGTGAGGGGAGGCAAATACATCTATGTCCGGGCATCCCCATTTCCCTGTTATCATGCTGAAGACTTGTGGATCCAGCTGCCACTCGTGGGGATCCACGAGGTTTCTGCTTAGGTCGTCTGCCAGAGTATTTTTCCTTCCTGGCAGGAATTGTGCCTGCAGATGTACTTGGTAAATCAATGCTTTGTCCCACAAACTCATGGCTAGTCTGCAAAGGGGGTAAGAATGTGTGCCCCCCTGCTTGTTTATATACCACATATAAATATATAAGCGCTTAGTCGGTGAATAAATTGGATTTTCCAAGGCCTGACGTGGTTGCTGGTTTTTGAGGCTGTGATCGAATTGTCTTAGTTTATTTCCTTATCCTGTTTTCCGGATTTTCGTTTGTTTATATACCACACGACCGTGGTGTTGTCTGTCTTTATCAGTAGTTGTCCTGGATGAAGTAAGTCCTTGAAGGCTGTCAGGGCATTTTGAACAGCTAGCATCTCTTTTTGATTGATATATAGATGCATTTGGTTTGAGGTCCATGTTCCCTGAATGCATCTTCCTGCCATGTGGGACCCCCAGGCATAATTTGATGCATCCGTTGTTAGTCTGCCTGGTTGGGGGTAACGTGAATGGCTGTCCCTTGTTTTGGTGACAAGCCTTTGCCCACCATCGAAACTCCTGTTGCAGGCAGGGAATGAGAATAATTATAGTTTCCAGGCTGTGGCAATGTTGAGTCCAAACACTTTTTAGGTACCATTGAAGTTTCCTCATATGTAGTCTTGCATTTGGAATTAGTAGGATGCAGGATGCTATGAAGCCCAAAGCCTGCAGAATTTTTCTTGCAGATAACTGGGCTTTGTTGCCAACATTTTGAAATAGGTAGTCAGTTGCCTTTGTTTGTCTGGCGGGAGATAAGCCATCTGGGCAGTTGTATTTAAGTTTGCACCCAGGTATATTCTCTCGAGAGGGTACTAGTTTTGATTTCTTTTCATTGATTGTGTACCCTAGGCATGTTAGAAGTTTTTTCACGAACTCCAGATGCTGTAGAAGGATGTCCTTGTCTCTGCTTGAACTAGACAGTCGTCCAAGTAAGGATATATTTGTATTCCTCTGTCTGCAGAATGCAATTACTGGTGCCTGGCACTTTGTAAAGACCTTGGGTGCAGTAGATAAGCCAAAGGGCAGTGCAGGGAATTGGTAATGCATTGAGCCAGCCTTGAATCTGAGGTATCTTCTGCATATTTGTCTGATCGGGACATGCAGGTATGCCTCTTTTAGGTCTAAAGTTACAAGCCAAGCGTTCTTGCCCAGCAAAGGCAGAAGCTGCTGCAAAGTCAACATTTTGAATTTTGGTATATCCAGGAATGTGTTTAGAATCGATAGGTCCAGTACTGGCCTCCAGGCCTTGTCCTTTCTGGGTACCAAGAACAGTCTTGAGTAAAATCCTTGTCCCCGCTCTTGCTCTGGCACTTGTTGAATGGCCCTCATGTCCATGAGGGATGAGACTTGTTTTTGTGCCTCTGCCCATTGATTTTTTGGCAGATCTGGCCAGCCATTTGCCTTTGGCAGGGTATGGAAATGGAACTTGTAGCCTTGTGACACGATATTTAGAACCCACTTGTCCTGGGTTATAATGTGCCAATTTTGTGAAAAAAGTATAATTTCCCCCCTACGGGTGCTGCCAGGAAATAAGTGCTTGGTGCAGGCAGAGGGAAGTCATTGGGACTGTTTCCTGTAAGGTTGTGATTTGTCTTCTCCACTTTTGGAGGTAGAAGCGCCCCATTGCTTTGACCTGTATGAACCCTGCGGCTGGGATCTGCCTCTAGGGCGTCTGGGTCTGCCCCTTTGAGGTCTGTCTGACACAGGAAAGAACCAATTCTTTGTTGGCCAGTGTCTACTAAACCTAGGTGGCTGTACTTGCCTTGTCCTCCATTTTCTTTAACACATCTTCTGCCTTAACACCAAACAAAGTATCATGCTGTAAAGGTACATCTAATAATTTAACTAACATGCTCAGGCAGATTTTGTTCCTTTAACCAAGCATGCCTTCTAATTACAGAACCTGTAGGAGGCCTCTAAAGAATCAAAACCACATTGCAAAGTATGCTTTCCAACTTGTTTAGCTGCATGCAATATATCCTGCATTTCCTTGTTTTCTGCACATTCAGAGTTTAACATTTTCTGTTTAAGCAATGCCATGACATGTTGCTGACATTCAAGCATATGAAACAGTTTAAGGCCCTTATATCCAAGGTAGCAGATGTGTAAACCTTTATTCCCCATCTATCCAGTGCCCTAGAATCCCTGTCAGAAGGGGTAAGGTTTTTTGCAGCGGAAGCCTCAACTCCCTTGGGACCCAGAGAAATAGTTTCTGGGTCTGCAGCAGGGTTTTTAAAAAGGAATTTATGTGAGTCAGGAACCCTGTAATATCTGAGAGGCTTAACAGGAGCTGGAGGTAAGGAGTCAGGGGTAGGACTAGACTCCGAAAACACATCTACAATGTCTAACACAGGAGGGATGGTTAGTGGCTTGTGCTGAGGTAGTAACAGGAAATCCCTGAGCCTCTTTTTAGATTCTGAAAAATCTTGGCTCTCCCAGTGGAAATGCTCCCTCATGGTATGTAAGGTTTCCCCAAAAGAATAGTCCTCAGGAGGAGAAGCTGAAGGTATGGATTCTGCAGCATCAGAATCCTCATGGGGGAAAAAGAATATTCCTGATCAGAAGAGGAATCAGAAGAAATGGAAACCTGATCTGAAGATTCATAGTCAGTCTCTTGCCAAAGCCTCTTATCAGGAGGGGGATGGGAACCCCTGATCAAGGTAATCAAGTCTTCGGCCATTTTGAGCATCTGTTTTTTGGGCATGGAGGCTTGTCCACGTGGCTCTTGAGTTTGCTTCTTTGCCTTTGAAGTCGGTTTAATGTATAGCTGTTTGGGTCTAAATACACCCTCAGAAGCCGATGCCTGCTCAGCGGCTCCGGACCCATCAGAAGGGTTAGTGTCCAAGGATCCAATATCTTGAGTTTCCAGCAGCATGGGCAACTCCACGTGGGAGTCGGTAGCGGCCTGTGACTTTAAAGTAGCGGTCGTCAGGGGCTGCGAAAGCGCCTCACTGAGAACCGGCGACTGGCTTAGGAGAAGCTTCGTCGGTTTTGGGCCTCGGCCGTCTTTCTTTTTCTTTGCGTTTTTTGTGAACTCCGGTAGTCGGATGGCTTTCCGACGACATTTCTGGATAATTAAACCTGCGTCCAAAGTAGTTTAAAGAAAAATCATACCGACGCTTAATAGTGCATTGGTTAAATCTAGCACAAAACCAACAACCCAGAAAGTTATGATCAGGGCCTAGGCAAGAAATACCATAAGAATGAAAGTCCTTATGAGGCATTTGCTTCCCACAAGAAATACAATTAACTTTTTCTGACATCGGTTCTGGAGCAAAAAAAAAGTTTCTCCAACGGGGTACTTAGCTTTATAAAAGACTTTGGACCTGAAATTCAAACTCGAAAATCTCAGGAGTCGGCCGACCGGCACTTGTGAACTGCTTCTGCTTCGGGCACTGCGTGGCAAGAAAGACTAAAGAAAATGGCATCAGCTGCTTCTTTTATACCCCCGATGACCTGACGTGAGGGAAGGGGCGACGACAGCCGACGTAGGACCCAAGACTTTGGAATTCAGGATGACTGAGGGCAACCTGCCAGCAGGACTACCCAAAATGTAATGACTGAAACAGTGAAACACGAAGAACATCTAGTCTCTAAGAATCTTCTTTCTTTGGCACCAGAAACTTTCTTGCATAAAAGGAACAGCATTTTCCCCTGAGACAACATATGTTGTAAGACGAGAGAAAGAGAGAAGAGAAAAGTTTGGTCTGGCAGATGAAGAGGAATCCCTTGGGAGACAGGAGAGCCACCCACTGTCATCTATAACCTTGATGGATCGCATTCAGAACCCATCTGTCTGAAACAATCTGTTACCAAAAAAAGAACTGGAGATTCAGACTTTTTGGGAGAATTAAGGGGCTGCTGGGAGTGGGGGTGGAGACAAAGTCTTTTATATAGTCATGACTGTCCTTTGTTCACCATGGGGTTGCTGATTTCTTTTTTAGAACTTCCCTGCCATTGCTTTTTAAATATTTGTTTATCAGCAGTTTGCAGTTACTGTTCATTTTGCTTTCTTCTAAAATTAGATGAGCCAGATAAGATTCCCTTGAAAAATTACAGAAGGAGAGCTGAAAATCTGAGAGAGTCCCTGAATCAGCTTTCCTCTCATATCACACTTACTGATTATTTCTGCAGTACAAGGTCCAAAAAGTACAGTTGTGTACATTTACCATAAATGTAGATGTTCGAGTGTATTCACTGTTGCAGTCATTACATTTAGGGTTATCTGCCTGCAGGTAGCCCTCAGCCGGCCTGAATACCGGAGTCTTGGATTCCTGCGTCGGATGCTGTCTCTTCTTCCATGACGTCAGGTCGTCAGGGGTGTAAAACATGCAGCCAACACCATTACATCAGTTTTTCTTGCCCCAGATGTCAGGTGCCCCCCATAATGGGAAGCAATTATATGTTATGTTACACCTCCAACAAAAAGCAAATACACCAGAAAGCTCAAATACATCAAACAAGAAGGAAAGGTAGAGCCAAGAGAAGTCAGGGGGCTGGAGGGAGGGTAACCAGGACTGCAACAGTGAATACACTCGAACATCTACATTTATGGTAAGTGTACACACAACAGTACTATGTTCTTCATGTTTCACTGTTGCAGTCATTACATTTGGGTTGATTCCCAAAGCTAAGGAAGGGAGAAGGAAGTTAGACAGCATTAGGACCAGCTATTAAGCCCTACAATATTGCAGTGGCAAAACCAGCTCTGGATTTAGAAAAATAGGCATGTGGTAATGCTTGGTGAAGGTATGTACAGAGCTCCAGGTGGCAGCTTCTAGGATGTCCCTGGTAGGGACTCCTCTGAGGAAGGCTGTAGAAGTAGATGCAGCCCTGGTGGAATGTGATCTTATCCCCTGTGATGTAAGTTTTCCATGGTGCTTATAGCAGAAATGAATGCAATGGGCTATCCATTTAGAAATGGTTTGTTTTGAAATGGCCTTCCTCTCTGCAGCAAAGTCAACTAGGCAGCTGTTCAGACTGAGTGGCTTAGTCCTGTACAAATAAAATCTAAGTTGTCTGTGTACATCCAAAGAGTGCAGTATTCGTTCACCTTTGTTTTGTGGATTCGGGGAAAAAGGTAGGCAAATGAATGGACTGATTTAGGGCCACACTAGACACCACCTTAGCCATAAAGGAAGGATTGGTCCTCAGGGAAACCCTGTCTGCATGGAAGATAATGAAGGGCTCCTCTGCCATGAGGGCCTGTAATTCAGACACTCTTCTTGCTGAAGTGATGGCTAGAAGGAAGGCTGTTTTCCAAGAAAGGAATTTCAACTCTGCAGGTGCAGCTGGGTTCAAATGGAGTGAGGGTGAGCTTTTCCAATACAAAGTTAAGGTTACAGGCTGGAGTAGGGGCTCGTCTGGTGGGTCTTAAATTTTTGGCCCCTCTGAGGAATTGCTTTAGCAGGGGGTGAGAGAAGAGGATTGGTTCAGTATTATAATGTGCTGAAATGGCAGAGGCATGAATTTTAATTGACGAGAAGGATAGGCCCTTGTGGAGCATTTCTGTTAAGTACTGAAGAATATGAGGTACGCTGGGCACTGTGTTGCCCATCCCCTGAGTCTGGCTCCAGGAACACTATTTTTTCCACTTTTCAGCATAAGATTTTCTAGTACTAGGCCTCCTTGCTTCCAGAATTACAGCTAGCACCTGCTTACTGAGGGATGCTATTGGAGAGCTCAAGGAATTAGCCAGGCTGCAAGGTTCAGGGTTTGAAGCTGTGGGTGCAGAATCTGGCCCGCCCGCTGGGACAGCAGGGAAGGTGTCTGAGGTAAGTGCCATGGCTCCAGCAGTATCATACTGCGCAAGAGGGGGTACACCAATGCTGGCGTGCCGAGTCTGGTGCAATCAGTAGTGTCCTTGGCTTGTCCTGTTTGATCTTTAGCAGAACATTCGAGAGGAGAGGCAGAGGGGGAAAGGCATAAATCGAGAGGCTTTCCCAGGTGAAGGACAGGGCATCCACTTTCCAATCTCGACTGTGGGCAGTCCTTGTGCAGAATTTGTCCAATTGATAGTTTTGAGGGGAGGCAAACAGGTCTATCTCTGGAGTCCCCCATTTGTTCTTCAAGAGGTTGAATATTTTTGGTTCCAGTCTCCATTCGTGTGGGTACATGAGATTTTTGCTTAGGTCGTCTGCCAGTGAATTTAGCTTGCCTGGCAGGAATTGAGCTTGTAGGTGCACTTGGTAGCTCAGGGCGGTATTCCACAGAGCCATGGCTAGTCTGCAGAGAGGGTATGAGTGACTTCCCCCTGCTTGTTTATGTACCACATAACTGTGGTTTTGTCTGTCTTTACCAATAATTGTCCTGGAAGGATGTGGTCTTTGAAGGCGGTCAGGGAATTCTGTACAGCTAACATTTCTTTTTGGTTGATATGCAGGTGCATCTGACTTGGGTTCTGTCTGCCCTGAATGCACTGTCCGGCCAAGTGAGCCCCCCATGCATAGTCTGATGCGTCTGTTAGGGTTTGGGTGGCAGGGGGTAGAGTAAAAGGGAGCCCCTTGTTGTGGTAGCAGGCCTCTGCTCACCAAAGGAACTCTGTCTTTATACAAGGAATGATAGGAATCATTGATTCCAGGTCCTGAGAATGTTGGCACCATATGCTTTTTAAATATCATTGTAGTTTCCTCATATGCAGTCTTGCATATGGAATTAGTAGAATGCAAGAGGCCATGAACCCCAGGGCTTGCAGAATTTTCCTTACAGATAGCTGGGTCTTTGTGCCCAGTAGTTTGAAGTAGGCTGTCAAATAAACTTGTTTCTCTGGAGTGAGGAAAGCCATCTGGTAAGTTGTTCAAGCTTGCTCCCAGGAATACAAATCTGTTGGCAGGGTACTAGGTGAAATGTATTTTCATTTATGGTGTACCCCAGTGAGATTAGAAGCTTCTTAACGAATGCCAGATGTTTTAATAGCAAGTCCTGGCTTTCTGCCTGAATCAAATAATTGTCTAGGTATGGGTACATTTGAATATTTCTCTGCCTGCAAAATGCAATGGCTGGAGCTAGACACTTTGTGAATACCCTGGGCATGTTAGATAAGCCAAAGGGAAGTGCAGAGAATTGACAGTGCATGGAGCCTGCCCTGAAGCGTAGGTATTTCCTGCAAGATTCCCTTATTGGAATGTGAAGGTAAGCTTCCTTCAAGTGTAAGACTGCCAACCCAAGCATCTTTGCCTAACATAGGAAGCAGCTGTTGAAGTGTTAGCACTTTAAATTTTGGGATTACCAAAAAGGTGTTTAAAATAGAGAGGTCCAGGATAGGACACCATGAGCTATCTTTTCTGGGTACCAGGAAAAGTCTTGAATAAAAACCTTGTCCCCTTTCTTCTGCTGGGACAGACTGAATAGCCCTGATACTTAGAAGAGAGAGAACTTGCTGTTGAGCCTCTGCCCACTGATTTGGGGGTACATCTGGCCAACCGTTTGGGGTTGGTAGGGTGTGGAAGTGAAATCTGTATCATTGGAAAACTATATTTAAAACCCATTTGTCCTGGGTAATGAGTTTCCAGTTTTTTGCATGCAGGGCGAGCTTTCCTCTTAAGGGAACAGGCAGTTGAGCAGGGCTTGGGAGGGTTAAGGTCAAGTCATTGTGACACTTTTCCGTAGGGGGGGGTGTCTTACTACTTCCAGCTTTGGAAGTGGGAGCCCCCCACTGCTTAGGCCTGTGCGTAGCCTGAGACTGTAACCTAGGTGGTCTGCTGTTCCTGGGTTTGGACTGAGAAGGCCTGGAAGAGACTGGAAAGGACCAATTCTTTGAAGGTCAATGTCTACTAAATCTGGGAGGCTGTACTTGCAGGAAATCTTTTACTGTTAGCATAAATTTAGCTTTTTCCTCCATCTTTTTGAGGACGACTTCTGCTTTATTGCCAGACAGGCAGTCTTGGTTTAAGGGAGCATCCAGTAATTTAGCTTTAACATGATCTGGCAAGTTTTGCTCCTTAAGCCAAGCATGCCTTCTAAGTACAGACCCAGTGACAGCAGCCCTGCAAGATGCTTCTAGAGAATCAAAACCACATTGCAAAGTATGTTTACCAACTTGTTCAGCAGAATGCATTAAATCTTGTAATTCTTTGTGTTCAGCAGTTAGGAATCAACATCATTTTCTGTTTAAGTAGTCCAATAATATGCTGCTGGTACTTTAACATAGGAAACTGGCAATTTAAAGCCCTTATGGTCAAAGTAGCAGAAGTGTATACCTTCTTACCCCATCTGTCCAGGGCTCTAGAATCTCTTTCAGAAGGAGTAGGATTTTTGGCAGCAGTAGCCTTAATGTCCTTTGGACCTTGGGAAATGGTTTTTGGATCCGCAGTAGGATTCCTGAAGAGGAACTTGTGAGAGTCCGGTACTCTATAATATCTGTCAGGTTTTGTGGGAGCTGGAGGTAAAGTGTCTAGGGACAGGATAGTGTCCAAGAAAGCATCATCTACAATGTCTAGAACGGGGGGATAGGTAAAGGCCTGTGTTGAGTAAGGAGTAAGAATTCCTTAAGCCTCTTTTTGGAGTCAGAGTAATCCTGGCTTTTCCAGCGGAAATGGTCTCTAAGAGTGTGCAAGGTTTCACCAAAAGAAAAATCTTCTGGAGGGGAAGCAGAGGGAATGAAATCCTCTGCATCAGAATCCTCATAGGTAGATAAGGGCAAATCCTGGTAAACAGAAGAAACAGAAATATCAGAATCCTGATCAGAAGAATCAGAAGGAAAATCAGTTCTAGGTCTCTTAGAGGGGGAAGGCTGGCTTCCCCTGATTAAAGTAATAAGGTCTTCAGCCATTCTAAGCATTTTTTTAGGCATATGGGCCTGACCATACGGTTTGAACTTTGGTTTTCTAGGCATGGGTCGAGTTTTAGGCCTGGATGAAGAAGATGGCGTTTGTTTAAAATGCAAGTCTGTAGGCCTGAATACACCCTCAGAAGCCGGTGCCTGCACAGCGGCTCCAGACCCATCCAAGGTAGAGACATCCGCAGGTTCCATAGTCGAAGAAGTATCTCATGGCATACCAGACTCCGAATGGGTCTCAGTAGAGACTTGCGAATCTGAAGTAGCAGGTATCAGGGGCTGCAAAAGCGCCTCACTGAGTACTGGCAAACTGGCGACTAGCTTAACGGAAGCGTTGTCGGCAGTGTTAGACCTATGCGGTCTCTGTCTTTATTCTTACGTTTTTTTTTTGTTTTTTTTTATATCGGTAGTCAGATGGCTTACCAAAGCCATTTCTGGATAGTTATACCGAGTACCAAAATAATTTGCTGCAAAAATAGACCAACGAATAGTTCGGGGGTTGAATAAGGCACAAAACCAACAGCGAGGGACATAGTGGTCTGGGCCTAAGCAAGGAATGAAGTAAGAATGAAAATCTTTATGAGGTATTTGCTTTAATTAGGTAAGACAATTGTTAACTTTTATTGACATCGATTAAGAGCAAGAAAAATGATCCCCAACGGTGTACTTAGCTTTTTTTGAAGACTTCGGTTCTGAAACTCGAAAAAGAAAATTTCAGGAGTCGGCCGACTGGCACTTGCGAACTGCTTCTGCATCGGGCACCACCCGGCAAGAAAGACTGATGTAATGGTGTCGGCTACATGTTTTATACCCCTGACGACCTGCCGTCATGGAAGAAGAGACAGCATCTGACACAGGAATCCAAGACTCTGGGATTCAGGCCAGCTGAGGGCTACCTGCAGGCAGATAACCCTAAATGTAATGACTGCAACAGTAAAACACCAAGAGCATCTAGACCTCTATACAAGGAAGAGTTCAAAATTTCATTCTTGACATCCCCTGGAATGTTCAGAGGATGCAGCCAGGCAAATCTCTCCAAAACAGTTCTAGTAGCAGCTGCCCTGGAAGTGGTATCCGTAGAGTCACAGGCACATTTCAAGCACTGAGTAGTGACTTGGGAAACAAAATAAACCAAAATACACAAAGCAGATTTCTCCTCTAAGGAAGAAACTGATGCCAAAATATTCCTCGTACTTTCACAATTACCCAGGATAAACTTCAATGCATCTGCCTGACAAATAAGAACAGTAAAAACTAAAACTGCAGAAGCATACACTTTTTTTCCACAAATCTGTCAAAGGCTTGCACCATCCTTCTCAAATGGAGATGGATTATTACTAACAAAGTTTAGCAGAAGCTAGATTCACTAAAGCAATAGCTACTGGGTCAGGTCTGGGATTAGTGTATACAAACTTAAAAGATTTAGGAACATATAATCTATAAGGGTAGCAAGCTGACAGTCAGGGGAACTGCAGGCATTAACAAAAACATCCTCCAAGTCAGACAGAACTGTAAGAACAGATGAAGGGTTTGGAAATTGCAGTTGTAACTCATATTTTCTAATGGATTAAGAAACCTCACTGTTTCCCTACTGCAAAGACGGATTCATACTGGAAATAATCTCAGAGAAAGAGAATCCCTCACAGGGTCTATTAGATATCACACTCTCCTTAGAATCTAAATTAGAAATCTGTGGAGATAAAACTGCCTTCTCCTTCACATTCCACCTCTTCAGGGAAAGAGGAATGACTTTTTCTTTTACCACAAACAAATTTCAAAGAAGGGTCAAAAGCCTGCACTAGACCTGAATTACAACTAATGAATTACTTCAGTCCAGAATAAATAAAGAATACATACATTTAGTTTTTTATTTTTATTTTTGACAGGAATTTCTGAAGAGAAAGGGTTACCAATAACACCCTTCCTTTGGGATGGGGACAGCATTCTGGCTACACAAAGGCACCTGCCCTATCTCCCAACAAGAGTGTCTCTCTCTTGCCTGATAAGGGCACTAGAATAGCTGCAGAGGACATTCCTAAACCTCTGTCCATGGTGGTTGTAAGACCTAAACCAGAGGGATTTGAAGAAAAAGATAGGTGGCTGATGAATCAGCTTTAGCCGCAGCACAGTCACCCACCTGTAGCTGAGGCAAACTACCCAGTCTGCTGAGGTGGCAAAGGCTGCATAATTTTTTTTTTTTTTTGTGGCTGGAAAAAGTTACAACTGAAGAACTGGTATGTTGTTTCATTGTCAAGCAGAAAATGGTACATTATTACTGGGTAAGCTTAGCAGCAATAGTTAGTAACACAGGTAAGATGTAAAACAATAACTCTTTCCCAGTGCTCTGACTCCACTCCAACCCATAATTCCCTCCCCACTGTCACATTACCTCAGACTGAGTTTGCCCCATGTAAGATTATATGTAACAAATAATAAAACTACAGTTAGATAAAATATAATTCAACACAAAAAAAGGAGGACAAGGGTGCCAAATGGATAGTAAGGTAACTAACCTGTTGAGGTTAGAGACAAGAAGATTCCTGTGAAGGCTACCTGTTCTCCAAGGAGCTGTAGGTGACAATTTGAAAAGGATACGGTGGAAGGGATGATGAACCAGATGAAAATACTGCAACACAGATTTATTGTTAAGCTAAATACATAAATTTCATGTCCGATGTCCATTTTCATCTGATTCAACCTCTGGGACAGAATCCCTTTCTATATGATTTCCCGGGTAGAATTAAGGAAAGATGCCCCTGAGAACAGCAGAATCAAAGGAAGAATGAGCGCTGAACTGTACATCCAGTTTATAGTGACACACAAAAGTATGCACTGTAGACCAGGTAGCAGCTGGACAAATCTCAACTATCATAATTTGATATTAAAAACTGCAGGAGTTGTTACTGCTCTTGTGGAATGAGCTGTTAGTATTTTAGAGATGTTTAGACAACTTTTCATAAACAAAAGATATATAGAGCTTGACAGCCATCTTGAAAGGGTGATTTTGGAAACTCCTTGCCCCAGCTTAGATTTAGAAATCGTAATGATAATTGGTCTTATTTCCTGAAGTTCTTAGTTCTGTATAAATAAAACCTATGCTGTCTATGAACATCAATTAATGTAATGCATATTTCCCTTTATTACAATATTTTAGAAAGTACAGGCAAGGTGATGGTCTGATTTATGTTGGACTTCAATGCCACCTTAGGGATGAACGACAGATATGGTTTTAGGAAAAACCCAGTCTTATTATAAAAATAAGGTGGTTTACACAAAAGATCTTGAGGTTCTGAAATCCTTTTAGTAGACATGACAAAGAGATAATTTTCCGTGTCAAGAACTCAAGATCCACTGAACTTGCTGGTTCAAAGGGGGCTGTGCGATAGCCTGAAGCATCACCGTGATACCATATGGAGGGACATTTAACTCTAGAGCTCCAGAAGTCTCCTTATGGCCTATGTGAAAATTGGAAATGGCTGCCAGTTGAAGTTTGATTGTCAGAAAATTAGAAGTTATGTACCTACCATAACGTTCCATGTTAGTTGTCTTCTCTCGCTTTCTTTCTTGCTGGATGGGTTCGGAGCTGATCCTCAGCTCTGACTCGGCACTTGCTAAGCTCGAGAGCTAATTTTTACCAGCTCGAGGCAACCCTATATCCCATGATGCAAGGCGGACACTACCCAGATCTCGTTTGGTAGCTAAAGAAATAGTAATATTTTCTTCCAACTGAAAAGGAGGAAGAAAAATAACAATACTAAATAACATCATAACCCTCTAGAAAGGATCAACGTAATCTAGTGGCACTAGAAGTTGAACAGCTAGAAAAAGGGAATAACCTCTCAATAGAAGATGCATAATCTTCCTGGTCTGACCAGGCTAGGGGGATGGAGGGCGGGACGCAAGCAAGGCGAGAGAAGACAACTAACATGGAACGTTATGGTAGGTACATAACTTCTAAATGTTAAGTTGTCAATCTCGCCTTCATTCTTGCTGGATGGGACCGCGTCTCTAGCACCTCTATCCTGGGTGGCTCAATGGAACAGACTCTTGAGAACGGTGAAACCAAAATTCGCTCTGTCTCTGGAGGCCAAATCTAATTTGTAATGTGAAACAAAGGTATGAGGAGAGGCCCATGTGGCTGCTGCACAAATAGTGTCTATTGGAAGTCTAGCTTGAAAAGCTGTAGATGTAGCTAGAGCTCTGGTAGAATGGGCTTTTGGGTTAGAAATCAACTCGTTGCCTCTGAGATGATAAATGTAAGTGATCACAGAAGACAGCCATCTAGATAAAGTTACCTTAGAAACTGGAAGGCCTTTCCTGTTCTCTGCATAGGATAGAAACAGTTGATCAGATTTCCTAAAAATTTTTGTCTTGTCCAGATAATATCTGAGCTGGCGGTGAACATCGAGACAATGTAACTTTTGTTCCGCTCTATCAGAATAATTCGGGAAAAATACTAGAAGATCAATGGATTGATTTAGGTTTGTCTGCGATGCCACCTTTGGTAAGAAAGACGGATTAGTCCTTAGAGATACCCTATCTTTGTGGAATATTAGATAGGGAGGGCGAATACAGAGAGCATGAAGCTCAGATACTCTCCTGGCAGAAGTAATGGCAACTAGAAAAAGTGTCTTCCAAGAAAGCAATTTCAAAGAACAGGCAGCTACAGGTTCGAACGGGGGAAGAATCAAGGATGTTAAAATTAAATTTAGATCCCACTGTGGTGGGGGGGGGGTCTCTAATCGGAGGTTTCAATAAAAAGATACCTCGAAGGAATGCCTTGCAAAGTTTATGTGACATAATGTTGTGGTCCAAAAAGCCTATATGAAAATTTGAAATGGCTGCCAGTTGAACTTTCACTGTGGAAGAAGAGGATTCTAAATGAAAAATGTCAGCTAGGAAGTCCAATGCCGAATGAATTGGAGCAGTATAGGGGTCTATGTTCCTAGCTTTTGCCCAGAAAGAGAAACGTCGCCATTTACTAGTGTAAATCTTTCTGGCAGAAGATTTTAGGGAAGCTACTATAATATCCCGTACAGGATTAGAAATCATAGGAAGCCTGGCTAAGGATGGAAGTGGAGCAACCAAGCAGTGAGGTTGAGAGAAGGTATGGATTGGTGCAGTTGACCCGACTGGTGGGTCAGAAGATCTGGAACCGGGTCCAGATGCCATGGCTGTACCAAGAGGTAATGATGTAGGAACGGAAACCATATCTGTCGAGGCCAATAAGGGGCAATGAGAATCAACTTTGCTCTCAAGGCGGTTGCTTTCTGAATTAGCTGAGGTATAAGCGGAAAAGGGGGAAAGGCATAAAGAAGTCCCTGGGGCCAATCTTGGGTTAGAGCGTCTCTGGGGGGATGGCCTGGAAGGGGGAAGAGAGAGAAGAAGTCTGGGCATTTGCTGTTTTGAGGTGTAGCGAAAAGGTCGCAGCAAGGAAGGCCCCACTTCTGAAAAATCTCTTCCGTCACTGACTGTTTGAGAGACCACTCGTGAGGCATGAGAATAGCTCTGCTCAATCTGTCCGCTATGATGTTGGATTTCCCGGGGATGTGCGTTGCTATCAGAAACTGGTGAGAGGAGATTGCCCACTGCCAAAGTCTGAGAGCCTCTCGACACAGTGGATAGGACTTGGTTCCGCCCTATTTGTTTATATACCACACTATGGACATATTGTCCGTTTGGACTGCAATAGTTCCCAGGGGAAAAGAGTCGTTGAGGGCTTGCAACGTTAAAAGCACTGCTCTCATCTCCAGAAAATTTATGTGCAGATGGTACTCGAAAGGCTGCCAAGTGCCATGAACCATTCTGCCCTGATAATGCCCCCCCCCCCCACCCGATCAGGGAGGCGTCCGATGTAACCGTGGAACCGGGGCAAGAGGAATAAATGGTCTGCCTTGATGGATTTGAGGGGGCGATATCCACCAAGTCAGATGCCTTTTGCAAGTTGGAGTTACTATGATCTCGTTACGCATGGGAAGTTGTTGAAAAGACCATTGGGTGAATAGCATCCATTGTAGAAGACGCATGTAAAAGCGGGCAAGGGGAAGAAGTGTTATGGCGGCCGCCATAAGACCCAGTACCTTCAGAGCAAATCTGGCCTGAATTTTGTTGCTGAGAAGAATCACCTGGACATGTCTTTGAATGTCCAAGATCCTTTGGTCTGTTAACTTTGCTGAAAGTTGTACGGTGTCCAATCTTGCGCCTATAAAAGTAATAGATTGACAAGGCAGATTTTTCGAAATTTATAGAAATTCCTAGCCCTCTGCAAGTGTGAATGGTGTAATTTCTGGCTTGGAGAAGCTGATGCCTGGTGGTGGCAGTGAGGAGCCAGTCGTCTAGATATGGAAACACCTGGAACCCTTGACGTCTCAGGTGAGCCATAACCACTGCCATGCATTTGGTGAACACTCTGGGGACTGTAGCGAGTCCAAAGGGCAGGGCTCTGAATTGGAAGTGACTGGTCCCCAGCCGAAAGCGGAGAAATCTTCTGGAGCGTCTGTGAATTTTTATGTGATAGTACGCATCCTGAAGATCTATCAAGCACATCCAATTGTCCTTGCCCAGAAAGGGCAGAATGGACTGAAGTGTGACCATCCGGAATCTTGATTTCTTTACAAACTTGTTGAGTTTGCTCAGATCTAATATTGGTCTCCAGTCCCCTGTCTTTTTTGGAACTAAAAAGAACCTTGAGTAGATTCCGGATCTTATTTGGTCCGCTCGGACTGGCTGGATGGCTCTTTTTACTAGCAGTTTTGATATTTCTAGTACTGCTAGTTCCCTTAGACCCGGTGGAACGTCTGGAAGGGTTCCCTTTTGTTGAATTGGGGTTTGAATAAAGGGAATTTTGTAACCCTCGGAAATAATTGATTGTACCCATTTGTCTTGAGAAAGGGAAAGCCAGGCTATTGGGTACAGCGATAATTTTCCCCCAACTGCCTCCGAAGGCGGACAATCGGGCAACATCTCAGGGATGCTGGAAGGGTTTGTCAGAAAGAGGCTCTCTGCTACCCTGATTCTGCGGACCACCTCTGCCCCTAGGGCGGTGTCTATTATTGTTACCCCCTCTGCCTCTGGGGGTAAACTGACTTTGTGCGTCAGGCGTGACTCCTTGAGATTTGCAGAACCACATTTTCCCTCCCTTCTGTCCTTTGGGGTAAGGTCTAGAAGGGGTGGAGAAACTGACTCCTACGGCAGAAAGAGTCTTGCCATCTTGTTCGCATCTAGTCAAAGTGTCTTTCACTTGAGGTCCGAACAAGGTCGAGCCATCAAAGGGGGAGTTTGTGAAGGACACCTTGAAGGGGTCTGCAAAATTACAAAGCCGCATCCAGGACTGACGCCTTAAAGCCACTCCTGTGCTCAGCGGCCCTACTGCTCCATCGGCTGCATAAGAAATGAGCCGCATGGAGGAGTTAGCAATGGAGTTAAGGATTCCTAGCTGTGAGCTAATCTTATCCTGAGACCCAGCAGCTGACTGATCCTGTAAAACTTCTCCCAACTCTTTAAGAACATCTCTTTGAAGGCGGGTGAAGTGGCATAAGTAGTTCAGCGATCTCATGGCAAAAGTCGCTGAAGAAAAAATCCGCTTACCATACCTGTCCATAGTCCTAGAATCCTTGTTAGGAGAATGGACAGGTACTGAAGGATCAGCTAATTCCTTCTTGGTGGCAGCAGCCACCACCATGGCATCAACTGGGACACCCTTTGTTAAATATTGTCTATCTTGTGGGGCCGTAATAAATTTTGAAGGCCTCCTAGGGATAGGTTCCACGGAATCCGGAGCCATCCACGCCTTCCGAGCCACTACCTCCATGAGAGGGTCGAAAGATGGAGACACCCAGGAGGTGGAGGGTCGAGATCCGAACGCCTCCAGGTATACTGACTCGTCCTCGGAAGGATTAAGGGAGGGCCAGTTCCCCCCTCTGCTTAAGGAGTTCAAGGATGTCTGAAAATGAGACATCCTCAGAGGAGGACCTTGGGGATCCCTCCGACTCATCCAAGTCAGTATCTGATGTAGTAGACTCAGGGGAGTCTAGATGTTTCCTCTTACATGTCCTCTTACGCGGGGGCTCCCCCTGACGGATCAGGAGAAGCCTCGGAAGAGGAAGATATTCCCAATGGGGAAACCTGAGGCGTTGGATCTCTGCGTCCGGGAGCAAGAGAGTGGGAAGAGACGTCAGCAGGCACTGTAGTGGGAGGAGCTGATGGAACTGTCCGTTGACTAAGCCCAGGGGCTAGTACACTCCTCATCACCTTGAAGGCTCCCCCGTCAGACAGACCAGAAAGTTCCCGCTCTGAAGAGATAGGAACCCCAGGCCTCTCCGAGAGGGAAGGCTCCGAGGCAGATGTCGGGGCCGAGCTCACCAACGCCGTAGCTCCGAGAGGGAGAACGGGGTCGGACAAGGGTCCGATGCCACTTGCCCCCTCAGACCCGACGAGAGAGACCAGACGCCCGGATCCCTCCAATGAAGGTCTCAAGGAGGAAATCGGAGCCGAGGACGACTGAGCCGAAAGGGGTGGTATCGGCTCCGAAGCCACAACAGTGCCGGTTCTGAGGAGCTCCGGCTCCGAGCTCTGTAAGAGAGTCGAAGGAGGAATGTTTGGTGGATGTGAAATAGCTACCATCTGTTGAGATGGGCTATGGAGTATTTGGGCCAATGCCTGAGACTTAAATAGTCTACTCACCACTCTCTCGAGGTCGTGATCAGACAGCCTGGACGACCGAGAAGAACGGCTCCGATGGCTCCGCTCCGAGAGCAAGGGTGATCTCGGAGCCGAATGTATGGATTCCACTGAAGGGGATCGAGATCTCTTTTTTGAGATCGATGGAGCCAACTGAGCCGAAGATACGTCGGCTCTAGCCGGAGCCGACACTGAATGTCTGGATTTGCCAGTATCGGCGCCGGATGGAGCCGATACTGAGACTGGTAAGGTGGAAGGATCGGCTCCGGCCGGAGCCTATCTCGACCCTGGTGAGGATGAACCCAAAGCCAACGGCTTGGAAGTCTGAGCCGAAGGCTTAACAGGTTTTGAGGGCTTCCCCGGCGCCGACTTAGTCGGGGAGCTCTTGGGCTTTAATAAGCCCCTTAATATCAGCTTATTTTTTCGCTCCTGCAGGACTCTTGGGCTGAAAGCACGACAGATAGCACAAGAGTCCTGCAGGTGCGAAGGTCCCAGGCAATAAACACAAGAAGTGTGACCATCTGTCAGAGACATCTTCTGACAGCACGAGTCACACTTCTTGAAGCCCGAGACCTTAGTGTCCTTCGACATAACTGTGTCGAGGAAACACAATAGTAACACACACACACACACAAAAACACTCAATCCAACAATTTAAAATAAACAGGGATAACACACAGTCATACACAAACAATCCCTGACAGGAAAAAATTTAGGGAGGGGAAGGCCTAAGGCCTAAACTAGGGAAAGGGAATAAATTACTCGAAAAAAAGGGAACACTGACGGGAATAGGGCTAAAGTAAGTCGTTAGGTTAACAAAACACAAATATATATAAAAATTTAAAGGGGGGTAGACAAAGTCTCAAAAACTATTCACTTACCTAGAGCTGGTAAAAGAAGGCACCTCGTTAGCTAAGCGGCAAACGAGATCTGGGTAGTCTCCGCCTTGCATCATGGGATATAGGGTTGCCTCGAGCTGGTAAAAATTAGCTCTCGAGCTTAGCAAGTGCCGAGTCGGAGCCGAACCCATCCAGCAAGAATGAAGGCGAGATTGACAACTTAACATCTAGAACCTTTCTGGAAAATATCAGACAAGAATTCTAAAATAGACAGGAGAGCCGCAAAAGGGTCCACACCTTTCCCCCATGGCCCAGAAAGAAAATCTTTTCCATCTACTTTGATAAACTGTTGTGGTGCTAGTCTTTATGAAACAAAGAATATGAACATTTTCTGTAAACCTGGCATCCCTGGCCATTGTTAGAACTGGAGTAACCAGGTGGTTGGTTTCAGGGAGTATAGGTCCAGGAGAGGATGCACAGAAGGACGACAGATCAGATCCAGCCTGTGAACCAGAGTCCAGGGTGGAAGGAGAAGTTGAGACCAAAGATATGGGAACCAAACCTGTTGAGGCCAGTATGGGGAATGAGGATCACCTTGGCCTTGACTCTTCTGGCTTTCTGAATGAATTACATAGTTGGAGGAAAAGGAGGGAATGCATAAAGGAGACCCAGGAACTAATTGTTGATCAGAATGTACCTCTGAGTCTGTCCCTCTGGAGGGATGGGGGCAAAGTAACTGCTGCATCTGCTGTTCAGGTAGGAGGAAAACAGGTCACAGCAAGGCTGGCCCCAGTGACTGAAGATTTTGTTCACCACTGTTGTATTTAGGGACCACTCATGAGGCAAAAGAATGACAGAGTTCAGTTTGTCTGCTAGTACATTGGAAGTCCCTGGAATGTGTGCTGCCATCAAAGACATTGTCCATTGCCAAACCCTCATGGCCTCTTGACACAATGGTTAAGACCTGGATCCTCCTCGTTTGTTGATGTACCAGACCAGTGACATGTTGTCTGTCTGTATTGCAATCACACCCACTGGAAGTCTTGAAATGCTTGTAATGCCAGAAGGACTGTTCTCATTTCCAGAACAATAATGTGGAGATTGGTCTCAAAGAGTGTCCATATACCTTGAATCGTCTTCTCCCCGTAAAGCCTCCCTCCCTAAAAGGGAAGTGTTCATGGTAACTACTTCCATAGGGAAGAGTGGAGAAAACAGTTGACCTGTTGCCAATGCTGATGACATGATCCACTATTTTATGTGGGTTCTGCATACTGTGGTAAACTTGACTGGTGTGTTGAGAGGGTAATAATACTGAAACCTTTGGGCTGAAAAAGTCCATTGCAGAAACCTCATGTAAAATCTGGATACAGGAATAAAAATGATGGTTGAAGCCACCAGCCCTAGAAGTGTTAGAATTAAGTGCGCTGGAGGGTCAGATTGGGTAGTACTTGTGATACTACCTGGAAGACTGAATGAACTCTGTGTGGAGGTAAAGTAGCTTTCTGAGTTGAGGTCTTTAGGTGGCATCTGATAAATTCAAAATTCTGAATTGGGAGCAAATTGCCCTTCTGTTTGTCTGTCTGTCTGCTCACCATAATCCCTAGAAGATGAAGTTGTTGGAGTAAGAGGTCCTGTTGGAAAATTAGCAGATCCTTAGTTGGTGCAATGAGCAGCCAATCATCTAAGTACAGGAACACCTGGAAACCCTGCAGTCTGAGGTAGGCTGTTACTACTGCCATGCATTTGTTAAATACCCAGGGGGCTGTTGTGAGTCCAAAGGGCAGAGCTCTGAACTGAAAATGAATGGTTCCCAGCTGGAAACAGAGAAATCTCGAGTGTCTGTGTATCTTTGTGTGGTAATAAGTATCCTGGAGATCTAAGCAGCACACCCAGCTATCCTTTTTCAGTACAGGCAAAATGGACTGGACGACTGTGAACATCCAGAATTTTCTCTGTTTCATGTACCGGTTTACATAAATCAGATCCAATACTGGCCTAAGGTCCTGTCTGTTGTTTGGAACTAAAAAGAACCTGGAATAGAGACAGGATCCTATTTGGTCTGGCGGGACCTGCTGCAAGACATTTTCCAACAGCTTTTCTACTTCTGCTGTTACTGATTTCATCTGACTGGGTGTCACTAAAGGAATCCTTGATTTTGCCTGAGAGATTGTTATTAAGGGAATTGAGTATCCACTGGTTATTATCCTTAATACGATTTTTGCATACATGAAAACCAATGAAATCTCCAATACACACTAGCAAACAGGAACACGAACTGAAACACAACTGATAGGACACAAAAACTTCTTTTATTAATACGTTCTGGCACCTCGGCTTCTTGCCTTCTGTTGGAACATTTTAACATTACAAATGTGTCCCTATATATACACCTCTCATTTTCAATTAATCAATTTTTTAAACAATTTAATAATTAAATTATCATGTTACTAAGCCAGTATTTAAAGTGATCCATAATACCCAAGAATCTGAAATGGTGGCCCGCCAGGTTTCAAGATGTAGGATAGGAGCCAACCTGACTGCCTCTAGAGTGCAGGATTCATGCAACCCTTCAGGAGCGGTGGAAGCATTTCTTGGAAAGGGACCTGCAAAATCTTTGGTTCTGCAGTCAGCTTCTGCCTCTTGGGTGATGTCCATTGAAATCACCTCCTCCTCTACCATGGAGAAGTCTGTCCAAAGAAGCAACATGGGTAGGACCCTGTGATTATCGGAACCATATGTTATTCCCTCCTTACTTGATTCCTGGAGTACGTTCCCTGAGGAATGGAGAAAGATTCCAATGGCAGAAAGAGTATTATTGTCTTGTTCGCATCTCGTCAGTGTGTCCTTAATTTTCAAATCAAACAATGTGGTACCATCAAAAGAAGCATTGATGAACGACACCTTAAAGCCCTCCAAAAAAATCATACAACTGCATTCAGGCATTGAGATACAAGGCTATACCAGTACCTGTGTCATGGCTGTCCCATCAGCTGCATTTGAAAGCAGATGCAGAGATACATTCAAAATAGAAGGCAAGGTAGATAGCTGGGATTCAAATGTCTTCCAAATAACCACTGAACAGTTTCCCAAAACAGAACTGGTAATCTCTTTGGTCAATTCTCTTGAAACTGAATAATATGGGCCATGTAGTTCAGCGCTCTCAGGAAAAAAGTCACAGAAATGTACATCTATTTTCAAAATCTGTCCAAAGCCCTGAACTTCCTGTTAGGGGGATAGACAGACGAGCTCTCCTCAGAGTTCCTTCTTTCTGGCTACCTCTATGACCATGGTATCCACAAGGGGACCCTTACTACATCTAAGTCTGTCTTTTGGCAGTGCCAGAATCTTGTCAGATTTCTTGGTATAGGCTGTGATGTATCAGGTTCCTTCCAGGCTCACTGAGCCACTAGATTAATAAAGGAAATCGGGGAGAAGAACCATCCAAGATGTAGAATAGCCATCCCCAAAAGCCTCCAGGAACAGGAATTCTTCCAGGGAAGGTACATCTGTGGACCATCCCCCCTTTCTGTATGACCAGTTTGAGAATTCCTCCAAAAGGAGACATCTCCAAAGGGAGATAACAGGGAAACTTCCCCTTCCTCGAAATCCATGT
Source organism: Protopterus annectens (assembly GCF_019279795.1). NCBI lineage: Eukaryota > Metazoa > Chordata > Ceratodontiformes > Protopteridae > Protopterus > Protopterus annectens. The sequence continues at coordinate 327,072,355 of NC_056747.1, forward strand.
CGTCTGTGATGCTTCTAATTTGCACATCGGCTTTCTATGTACCTGTTGTTGGGAAGTATCTGGCAACTGTCTGAATCAGACTGAGAACTCAGAGTACCTCTCCAAGACTTTTGGAGGCTGACCATTCCTGTCGAGAAGGAGCAGATTCTGGAGAAGAATATGTTTATGGTCAGGTCGGATCCGAAAAGGATGGTGGCACCTCTTCTCTCAGACATGACAGGACCTGCTGGAAGGCCTCGAAGGCCATGAAACAGGTAGGAGTCGAGGAAGACTCTCTAAAAACTGGCACTATTGGTGTCGATGTAGGTGCTCCAGAATTATTCCAATCCAAGGGCTTCAATTCCAAAGGATGGACCTGCAAAAGAGTCTAACAAGGAATGGTCAATGGAAATGTTCCTAACTCTATAAGAGGGGATGGAGCAGGGAGGACCTCCAACTGTATCTACATCCAGAGGAATTTCTCCACCATTCGCCTGATGTCAGCTTTAAGAGACTTCTAGCAGAATATGCGGACCTGGAAGAAACAATTGATGAAGGCCTGGAGCGCTGTTGTAGAATGGGAGTGTGAAGCCGGGGCTGATTAGATCCTGAGTGAAAAGCCTGGATGGAGATGGAGACCAGATCTGAGGCTTCAACCTGAAGGCTTCAGCATTTTTGGTCCCAGACCTGCTGAGGCTGTGGGATCCAGAGACTGTTTTTGGGCTTTTTTCAATGCCCTTCTCAGGGGTCTTTATCTTGAATGGGCTTCGACTTTGAAGCATCCTTTTTTCTCTTTCCCTCTCTCTCTCTCTTGGAGTCGAACATGATGGGAAAAAAAACTACAGAAGATCCTGAAGTAGATGGAAGGAGGTCCTTAAAAATGAGTTTGGCTCTTCTGCTCTTAAGAGCTTTGTGGCCAAATGAAGCACAGGTTTTGCACTGGATCTAGGTGTAGTTCTCCCAGACAGTATACTCAAAAGGGTGTGTGGATTCTAAGGAGGACTTTTGTGGCCACACTTCTAAACGCTTTTGTCCAGCATCTTAAGAAAGTCAGGATACTTTGCAAATTTTTAGTAACAAATACTAGCTGACAAAAGAGCACCTACTCCAACTTTAAGTACAAAAGACTATAAATAACTACAATAACTGCAAATATAGAAGCAGAAAAGTTAATAAAACAGGAAGAGATTTTTATTATGTTAGCTATACATGAGGGCAATGAATTACAACAGAAACTGGAAGAAAACACAATTTCTAATATTACTAGGAGAGAGAAATGTGAGAAAATACTTGTCCCAAAAAGATTTCAGAGTTTCTGCAACAATTTGGTTGAAGCAGTAAACGAGAGCTGAAGTAATCTGACAGTGATGAGGGAATTACAGGTAGGGGAGGAGTCAAAGCCCTGGATACAAAGATTTGAAGATGTTGAGGCCAGATCAGAGTCGAATCCAAGTTCCTAAAGGTTGAATCAGACAAAAACAGACCACAACAGAGCAACAGTTTCTCCATAAAAATAGTTTTAATCACTTTTTAACCACAAAAGTAAAATATGACTCCAGTTTAAAAAACTTGTATAGATGTCACATGACAGTTAGCAAAAATAGTTTTTCCTAGTTAAAAAGTTAATCTTTTACAGAAAAGGTATGTTTTTCTGTGATAAGAAGTATGGTGGAAGTACCCCACCTCCCCGCCACACACACACACACACACACACACACACACACACACACACACACACACACAAGGGAAGTTACCTGCCTAGCAAAGAAACAGCATTAGCTGACCATCGATCTTCAAAACCCCGCAGAGGAGTTGTCTTTTCAGAGGCAGGAAAGCACTAGAAGGCTTGGAATATAGACCTAACTTTCAGTCAGCTCAGTTCGAGCTAACAGTCTGGGTGTCTGGAAAGTGCCTTGAAGCTTTGGAAGCTAAATGGCTGTCATATCCTTAGAAGGATGTAACCCACAGAGCTTAGTCTACTGAAGCAGTGATCATAATGATGAATATCCTACGAATATGCAATTCATAACTGGGTAAAGTAAAAAAAAAATTACCCTCCCATGAAAGTGAACTTTGTTGCTGCTGCCTTCTCATCCAAGATGCTTCTTATTTCTAAGCTGCTGCTGTCTATTCCATTTTCTGTAAGCTGGCCATCTTTTATTATGGTACTGTTAGCCTGAAACACAAGTATGGGAAACTTAAAGTTCTTCATAGCTCTACCTTATTTTGCTAATTGTAGCAAAACTTTCAGGGACGGAGTGCCAAACAAGAAAGTATTGCTAAGAGGTGTGCTTGTACAGGAAATGATTGAAGTCTGAGTTACACGTCTTAAAATAGAACCAGAAGCTGCAAGCATTGCTAAAGTCTGAGCTATGCGCATCACCTTATTACACAACTCGAAGCAAAAAGCAGCTAAAAGCAAGGATTCATAGCATCAAACAACCTTTTACAGTGTGTGATTCCCCTCTTGTCAGCTATTTCAGTTAGCTTAGATTTTGAGGTCTATAAAAGAAATTTCTTTAGTGAGATTTAATGAGATCTACTATAATAGACTGATACTCTGCCATACAGATTTGATAATTAATGACGGACATCCACAGTGTAAAACTTTTTGCCAAATCTATCATAGGTTCATAGGTAGGTACTAGGCTATTGGACCTAGGGTCTATATAAGCCTAGCCAAAGGTACCCTGGATTTCGCCACCCAATTAAATTATTTTCCTGTGCCACTGTCGAGCAGAGCCACAGAAGTGATCCCCGAGGTGAATTTCCTATCTCCCATCCAATCAAGACTTTTCTTGAACAGTGCTAATGAGGAGCTTTGTTTGATATAGATAGGTAGTTTGTTCCAGAGTATGGGAAGTCTCTGGGACAGGAATCTATCCCTACAGGATGTTCTGTTTATTGTGGTGACGAGGTTTAGGCCCCTAGAGCGTGTAGCCCGTAGGGATTGGGATTTCTTTAAGTGGAGCATGTCTAAAAGCTCTGGGTTTGACATAGCTTTGTGTGTTAGGCAGAGATCGCCTCTGAGTAGGCGATATGCAACGGAGTAAAGCTGCAGTTTTTTGAGACGGTCTGCATAGGGCATCTCTTTGAGGCCAGTAATCCTCTTTGTGAGGTATTTCTGTGACCTTTCCAGTTGTTGTAGATGTCTTGTGAGGTACATACCAAAAGGGGCATTGTACTCTATAATGGGTCTAATGAGTGACGAGTAGAGGGGAACAATTACCTCTTTTCCTGGATGAGAAACCTTTTGTGATGAGGTGTGCCACATAGAAGGATTTCCTGACTACTGTGGTGATGTGATTATCGAAGGAGAGACTACTGTCCACCTGTGTCCCAAGGTCTCATCACACTTTCGGTGTTAAGTAGACTACCACCTATGTGGTAGTTCATGGCTACTGAGTTTTTACCAAAAGGAATGACAATGCACTTTTTGGCATTGAGCTTGAGGCCATGGCTTTGACACCAGGCATCTGTCTCAGCAAGGCCCTTTTGTAGGATGTCCACATCTTTTGGAGTTTTGATTATGGCTCCTAGTTTGCAGTCATCTGCGAACTTCGTTAGCCAAAGACCTTCTGTGTTGGCCTGTACTTCAGAGAAGTAGATACCAAACAGGAGAGGACCCAGGACTGAACCCTGTGGTACTTCACTTGTCACTGGTCTGAAGCTGGATTTGCAGTCTGCTACTTTCACAGTGTGGGTTCTGTCAGTGAACCAGTTGGCAACCCATCTTGTGACATAGGGATTTATACCTAGTTTAGTGAGTTTATCTATAATTCCAGAGTGGGGGATGGTGTCAAAAGCCTAGGCGTGATCTAGATAGGGTCTGTGAACCACCATACCCTCATCTACGGCTTTGGTGACTGCATCAAAGAAGTCTATCAGGTTTAGGAGACATGATCTGCCTTTTACAAACTCGAACTGGGTGAGGTCCTGAGTTTGGAGATTGCCAATGTCATTGTTTATAAGTTCCATGATGATACGCTCCACAGCCTTGTAGACCAGGCTCGTTAGGCTAATGGGGCGGTAGTTTCTGGGGTCTGTGGTGGCTCCCCCTTTGTGGAGTGGGATAACTGTCATTGTGCGCCATTCAGTGGGCACATAGCCTGAGGTGAGGCTATGATTGAACATGGTACTTAGGTGGGGTGCCAGTTCGTTCTGTAGTTCATGTAGAATACAGCCTGGGATGTCGTCAGGTCCCATGGATGCTATGTTCTTGGCTTTGGATAGTGTGTTTTTTACCTGTGTAGCCGTGATTACAGGAACTTTACATTCTTCTGGTATAGAGATGGGCTCTTTAGGGGATGACAGAGGGGTAAAGTTAGCACTGAACCTATCTGCCAGGATGTTGGCAATATCTGTTGGTTCTGTATATTTAGTGCCATTGTTCCGTAACTCAGAGCAGATCTGAGTGTTGCCATTGAGATTCTTGACATAGCTATACAATGCTTTGTGGTTGTCTTTAGAGTCAGTGGCAATTTCATTTTCATAACTAGCTTTGGAGGATTTTATGAGGGATCTCAGCTTCTTACTGAAGCTGACCAGGGAGTTTCTCCAATCATGGGATTTTACTCTTTTTTGCAACAGTTTCTTTCTTCTGTTGTAGAGTTTGTTTATGGCAGGGGACCACCAGATTGGCTTCCTTTTTTGGAGGATAGCATCTTGGTTCTGTTAGGGATTGCATGATCCATGCACTCATGTAAGTGCTTATAAAGTGCATTTGTGTAGGATTCAGCAGTCATACCTCTATTGTCCGTCAGCATGGGTGTCGTGAAGTTTGCCACTTCTGTCTTAAGAAGCGTGAAGTTGGCTAATGGGGGGGTGGGGGAGGGATGTGGATGACTTGGGTGATTAGCTTATGGTCGGATCTGACCAACGAGGAATTGACCTCTGGTGTGGAGCACCGGTTGCCCATGTTGGTAATAACCAGGTCTAGGATATCGCTGCCCCTAGTGGGGGGTGTGGATAATTTGATCCATGGCATTGGAATTTATGAATTCCAGAAAACGTTGAGCACAAGAGTTGGTACAAGAGTAGTTTTCCCAGTTAATGATAGGGTAGTTGAAATCGCCCATTATTATGGTGTTAGGTTGTACCCTAATATTTTCCAGTGTATTAAGAAATGAGGAGTGGGAATCCTGGGGCATGGTGGGGGATCTGTAGCAAGCCACAATTTGGACTGCGGTCTTGCCCAGAGTTAGTTGCGCTTGGATAATCTCGGATGCATTATGCTGAACAACTAGCCTGGAAGTGCGGATATCCTTAATGAATATGGACACGCCTCCACCTTTAGTGTTTCGGTCCAGGTTAGGTGGCCAAAAGGTGTGGTATGAATTATAGCCTGGTAATGCAGGGGTACTCTCTGGAGCCTTGAACCAGGTCTCTGTCACTGCACAGATGTCGATGTTCTCCATTTTAAGAAGTGCCTCGAGAGAGTGCATTTTGAGGTTTAGACTTCTAGCATTGAGTAGCAATACCCTCAGATTCTTCTTGCCTGCACCTGTTAGGGTGGTGAATTTGTCATTTGAACCTTGCCTAAAAAAGGCACTATAGGGGTGGCTAGAGCCTTAGCCAGTATCCGGAATCCCAGGGGCGACAGGTGCAGGCCATCTCTGGCAAAGCATCGTGGCTTGTCAATCATGTCATCCCAGGCAGGTAGATACTGGATCCCCTTAGAATGACACCAGAAGCTTAGCCAATTGTTGAAGTCAATCATTTTGTCCTTGTACTGTGGTATAATTCTGGGTGATGGCAGGATGCTACTCAGGGCTAGGGTCACACCTGCCTGGGCTACAAGATCGGACAGCTCCTCCATGTCCCTTTTCATGTAGTCCAAGAAGGCACGTCTCAGGTCATTCACACCAACATGGACAATGACAAAGTCATATTTGTACTTGTTGTGGAGTGACCTGAGTGCATGCATTATTGTGGCGGATCCTGGCACCTGACAGGCAGCTGATAGTAACTTTCTCCTTGTTTAGCCTAGTGAGTGGAACATCAGTGTGCCTGACTATAGAGTCACCTATGACTAGAATGTTGGGTACATTGTTATGCCTTATGGGCTGTGGTTGAGTGGCACACTGAGTTTGTGGGTTGTGTGTCATTTGGCATGTGTTGGGGGGTGGAGGTTGCTTGTGTTTCTGCTTTGGAGGTCCAAGTACCCGGCTTTGTTTAAACCACCTTTAAGCATCTTGCTTTCTCTGCTTGGCATCAAGGATCAAAATGCAGTAGTAACACCAGACCCACTGTTAGATTCAAATCCTGTAATCACGTCAACCACTGGATCATTGTATAACTAAGCTTCTCTAGTAAACTATCAAATTTAATTTTAGTAGCAGGTGTCACTGTTTTAGGTTTTTAGGTTCCTGGCCAACTTCAATAAATATGCCATGAAACAAATCAATGAATGTTATGCCTAGAGTCTGGACAGTTCCAACTTCAAGAAGGGAGCCTGAAAATAAAAAAAAACTTGTCATTATCACAGTCAATATCACAATCTACAGGGGAAGGCATCTGAAAACAATAGGCTAATTCACACTCTCCATCTTACCTTCAAAATAGTTAACATTACTGCGACTTTCACCTTTCTCTTTTTCCTCAGAAAATTTCAATGAGGTACATGGTTCAGGTTCATTCCTGAACTGGATCTACCCTTCTGCACAGGGTTTATTTATTTATTGACATTTGTTAACCTGGTTGGTCCAACTGGGTTGGAGCCCGTTTTCAGTGGAGACCCGAGGAGAAAAGCTCCAATATACAAACAGTTTCTAGTAAAATCAAAAGCAATTGAGTCAAAAAGTATTTATACAATGATGTTAAAGACATATGGAAGAAAAATAGAAGCACAAAGAAAATAATATATACATAGCAAAAAGAAAAAAGAAAATTAAGTAACAATATTTACAATTACTAGTTTTAGGTCTACTGTGATGAAATAAAGAAGTTATGTACTCACTGTAACATTCCATGTTTGTTGCACATCTCGCCATTCATTCTTACAATGAAAGGTTTGGAGCCGATCCTCGGCTCCGACTAGGCTGAATACACAGCTGAAAGACTCAGACTTGGCTCGTGGCAAGTAGGTATCCCACAATGCGGTGGTGTAACTCCCCAGATCTTGTTTGCCGCTACTACTAAAGAAACTGTAATGAACCATATACACACACACACACAAATGTATGCTATCCCCAATGGAATAGGAGAAACAAACTGAAGCAAGGAACTCCTGAAAGGAGTAAAACATCCACCAGGTTCACAAAGAGTCCTTGGAAGGGGGAAGGAGGGAGGGTTCGTAAGAATGAATGGTGAGATGGACAACAAACATGGAACATTATGGTTTATACATAACCTCTTTATGTTATGTTGTCCTATCTCACTTTCATTCTTACAATGATGGGACAGCACCCCCAGCACCTTTTCCCTGGGTCGCTCACGAGAGTACACCCTTAAGCACAGTGGACCCAAAGGAGGCCCTGTCCCTGGAGGCCAAATCCACTTTATAATGCATGATAAATGTATGAGTAGCAGCCCAGGTAGCTCCAGCACAAATATTAGCCATAGGACTTCTGGCCTGAAATGCAGAAGACGTAGCTAGTGCTCTAGTGGAATAAGCCTTAACCTTAAATGGTAAATCTCTGTTGTTTGAGGTATAGATGAAGGTAATGCAGTTTGAGAGACAGTTGGAAAGGATAATTTTAGAAACTGGTCTACCTTTTTTTGCGTCTGAAAAGGGTATGAACAACTGGTCAGATTTTCTAAAATCTTTTGTCCTATTTAAATAAAATCCGAGTTGTCTGTGCACATCCAGTTGATGCAATATGTATTCTGCCTTGTTGCTGTGATTAAGGAAAAACACTGGAAGCTCAATAGATTGATTTATGTTAGTTGAAGAAGAGACTTGAGGTACAAAGGATGGATTAGTTCATAAGGATACCCTATTCTTATGAAATATCAGATATGGCGGTTTGAAAGATAGGGTTTGCAACTCTGATACCCTTCTAGCAGATGTTATAGCTACCAGCAAAATGGTCTTCCAGGAAAGGAACTTGAGGTCTGAAGATGAAGAAGGTTCAAAAGGTGGTAACGTTAGATGAGAGAGAACAAAATTTAACTCCCAAGGAGGAAGGGGTTCCTTAAAGGGAGGTCTTAATAAGGAGGCACCTTTCAAGAAGGCTCTACAGAACCTGTGTGACATTAAGTCCGAAGTAGGATCAATAACGTGGAAATCTGAAATTGCAGCGAGTTGTACTCTGATGGTTGCTGCAGCTGAACCCTGTTGGAAGAGTTCTGCCAAGAATTCTAGAGTAAATAGTTGCAGAAAAAGGGTCAATGTTTCTATTTTGAGCCCAGAGAGAAAATCTTTTCCATTTGCTAGAATACAGTTTTCTGGTAGAAGCTTTATGAGAGGACATCAAGATATGTTTAACTGCTGAAGTGAAATTTTGAAGCCTGACTAGGTTGGGAAGTGGAGCAGCCAAGCTGTCAAGTTGAGGGTGTGGAGAAAAGGATGAAGTGCATCTGACATATGTGTCAGCAGGTCTTGAACTAGGTTCAGAGTCCACGGCTTCTCCTGAAGATGAGGCCAAAGGAAGGGGAAGCAAACTTGACGAGGCCAGTAAGGAGCAATGAGAATCATCCTGCTTCCCAAGGACCGTGCTTTCTGAATGACTCTGGGTATGAGAGGAAACAGAGGAAAGGCATACAGAAGTCCCGAGGGGCAATCGTGGGCAAGTGTGTCGCCCCCGGTGGGGGGATTAGGGTAAAGTAGTTGCTGCACTTGGCATTCACGGGAGTGGCAAAAAGATTGCAAGGCAGATCCCATGTTCGGAAAATCCTTTCCGCTACATTCTGACTGACAGACCACTTGTGAGGTATTAGAATTGCCCTCCTCAGCTTGTCTGCTATCACGCTGGACTTCCCAGGAATGTGCATTGTTACTAGAAAGCACTGGGAAGAAACAGCCCATTGGGAAACACTTAGGGCCTTGCGACAAAGGGGCTAAGATCTGGCTTCCCCCTGCTTATGTACCAAACCACAGACATATTTGTCTGACTATCGCAATTGTCCCTAGAGGGAGAGAGTCGTGAAGTGCTTGCAATGCAAGAAGCACTACTCTCATCTCTAGGACATTTATATGCAAGTCAGCCTCATGTTCTTGTTGCATACCTTGGACTGTTCTCCCCAGATAATGCCCCCACCCCCAACCTATCTGGGAAGCATCCGTGGTCGCTGTAGCTTAAGGTTGTTGAGGAACAAAGCATCTCCCTATGGTCACATGGCTGGAGTGTATCCACCATCTTAAGTCATTTTTACATGATTCCATTATCCTGATAAGGTGAGACATAGGAAGCTCTTGAAGTGCCCATTGGGAGAACAAAAGCCACTGAAGGATCCTCATGTGCATTATGGCAAGGGGAACCTGTGTTATTGTGGAAGCCACTATCCCTAATAATTTTAGAACCATCTTTGCTTTGACCTTGTTCTTGGGAAGAAGATGAAGTATCTGTTGCCTGAGTGCTGAAACTCTGTCTGTTGGAAGACGTGCTATCAAGGAAGTGGTGTCTAGATCTGTGCCTATAAATGTAATATGTTGACAGGGCAACAAAGCAGATTTTTGAAAGTTGACTAATACCCAATTGGGTGCAAATTTCCAAGGTCACATCCCTGGCTTGTTGGCATAGATGCTTGGTGGTGGCAGATAGGAACCAGTCATCTAGATAGGGAAACACACGGAATCCTAGATGCCTCAGGTGAGCCGTGACTACTGCCATGCATTTGGTGAACACGCTGGGGCTGTAGTGAGACTAAAGGGCAGAACTCGGAACTGATAATGACTGGCTGCAGCTAGAAGCATAAGTACCTTCTCGATGCCCTGTCCATTTTTATGTGGTAGTAAGCATCTTGAAGGTCTATTGAGCACATCCAATCATATTTCCCTAAAAAAGGAAGTACAGACTGCAATGTCACCATTTGGAACTTTGACTTCTTGACAGATTTGTTTAAATTGCTTAGATCTAATATGGGTCTCCAGTCCCTTGTTCTTTTTGGCACCAAAAAGAATCTTGAGTAAGTTCTGAATCCTATTTGGTCTGCAGGGACTACTTGGATGACTCTTTTGTGCAGCAACCTTTGAATTTCTGTAGTTGCTTGCTCCCTTAGATTGGGTGGAACATTTGGGATTGTTCTGGTCTGTGGGACAGGGTAGGAAAAGGGAATGGAATATCCTCTGGATATTACTCTTAGTACCCACTTGTCTCTTGTGATAATTTGCCAGGCTTCTGGGTACATAGATAAACGTCCCCTGACTGCCTCCAGAGCAGACCAGTCGGGCATACTTTCAGGAGCGTTGATAGGGGCATCCCAGAAAGGAATCATGGTCGCCCTGGTTTTGCGGGCCCCCTCTGCTTCTAGGGCGGCATCTACCATTGTTACCTCCCCCTCTGCCCCTGGGGAAGGATTCACCCCGTGCACCCTGGAAAACTCTCCGGGATCTCCTGAACCACATTTTCCCACTCTTCTGACCTTAAGGATAAGGTCTTCAAGGTACGGAAAAACTTACTCCAATGGCAGAGAGAGTTTTACCTTCCTGCTCGCATCAGGTGAGAGTGTCTTTTACTTTGGGTCCAAAGAGTGAGGAACCGGCAAAAGGGGCATTAGTAAAGATAGATTTAAAGGGCTCCGCAAAATTGCACAAGAGCATCCAGGAGCGTCTCCCAAGGGAAACTCTGGAACCCGCTGCCCTGCTAGCTCCATCAGCTGCGCAAGAGATCAGCCTCATGATGGAGTGGACGATGGAATTTAAGGTGGATAGCTGGGAGGAGACCTTCTCATTCACCCCCGCAGCCAATGTACCTTGTAGAGTATCTCCTAGTTCTTTTAAGAGATGTCTCGGTAGCCTTGTGAAGTGAGTGAGGTAGTCCAGTGATCGAAAAGTAAAGGTTGCTGACAAAAAGACATGCTTCCCATATCTGTCCATCATTCAAGAATCTTTGTTCGGAGGATGGACAGATGAGACTGTCTCTGAAAGTTCCTTCTTGGTGGCTGCTGCCACCACCATTGCATCTACAGGTACCCCCCTTAGTGAGGAAATCCTTTCTGAAAGGAGCTGATAAGAATTTGTTTGGCCACCAACGGACTGGTCCCATTGTGTCAGGTGGCTCCCACAACTTTCAACTGACCAAGTCCATTAGCTTGTCGAAAAGCGGAGACACCCAGGAAGCTGAAGGTTGAGATCCAAAAGCTTTCAGGTACACTGACTCCTCATCAGAAGGGGTGGATGTCTGCCAGCTGCATCTCTGCTTCAGATCTCTAAAATATTTGAAAATGACATATCAGAGGACGACAGTGGGGACCCTTCTGACTCCTTGAGGTCAGTGCTGGTATCCTTATGTGGAGCTGTAGGGGCAGACAGCACACTCATCAGCTTAAAGGCAGATCTCACCAGCTCCAAAGACTATCGGCTCTGAGGAGACAAAGGAAGCCACCACGCAGCGAGACCTGCCCCAAGGCCGATGCAGGAGCAGAGCTCACCCAGGCCGACGATTGGGGCCGAGAATCCCCCTCTGGGCCTGCCCGGGGAACCCTGGCTCCCAGACTCTCCGGACAGTGCAGAGAGTGCTGGAGCAGAAGTCGGCTCTGTGATCACCGAAGGGGATGTCGGAATCGACGGATCCACAGTAAGTGGCACCCAGCACTCTGGCTCAGAAGGTCCAGCTTGGCTCGGAGGAGGAACAACAGTGGGTGCAATGGCTATAGTAGGCTCCGGGACCAGATGGGTCGGAGCTGAAAATAATTTTGTTAACGCTGGCGACTTCAAGAGTCTGCGCACTACCCGTTCCACGTCATTCTCAGATAAGCTACTGGTGGAGCTGGAGAATAGGGACGGAGAACGAGACCTGTGCAAAATGGAAGATCTCAGTGTAGGGGAGACCAGTGAAATCTCAATAGACTGGCTCCGAGAAGAGGTATCCTGCGGCTCCTAAGACTTTGGCGTGCAAAGAACCAGGCTTGTTAATCAAAATAACCTCATATGGTTCAGAAGACTCTGGAACCGAGGAGGTAGTAGCCTTAGACATTTTAGGTAACTTGACTGGAGGCTCAGAATGAGCCGATGCAGCAGGTGATTGTCTCTTTTGAGGTTAGTCCTTTTTTTGAAGAAAAAGAGGAAGAACAACTGTGGATAGCTTCCTCAAAAGTTGGCTTTAAGAGCCCCTTAAGGATCAATTTGTTTCTCCTTTCTTGTAAAACCCTGGCACTGAAGGAATGACAGAATGTACAATCCTCTTGCAAATGAATAGCTCCAAGGCAATAAACACAGATGACATGAATGTCAGTAACAGACATCTTTTGGGAACATTTCTGGCATTTCATGAAGCCCGAAGGCTTATGTTCCCTCTCCTTTGGGTTTTTGGACATGATTATGACAAAAGACCACAATCTAGCCACAGAAAATACTAAAACTACTGATATATAACTAACTACAACAGGAAACACTGAGCAGACAGACAAGGGAATATAACAGGGCCTGTAACTAAAACGGCCCTAAAATCTCAGAAAAACACACCAACTACAAGCCCTCTGACTACAACGGGCTAAGAGCTCTCCAACTTAAACGAGCTACTATCAAGCTATACGAAAAAGACAACAACAAAACACTACAAGGGCTACAGCAAGGGCTATGAAAACGACGGCCAAAGGCAGCACCAAATAGGAATAAAAGCTATAAAAATCTAGATATACTAATTCAAAGGCTAACTATGCCACTACAATGCTAGAAGAAAACACCCACTATAATATATAAAGAGAAAATGGGTCTAATGACTATAAGAAAAAAATGACAACTTAGCCATGGCCAAGAAGAGCGCATCCAACGTCGTAATGCAGCAAACGAGATCTGGGGAGTTACACCACTGCATTATGGGATACCTACTTGCCACGAGCCAAGTTTGAGTCTTTCAGCTGTGTATTCGCTGGAGTCGGAGCCAAGGATCGGCTCCGAACCCATCATTGTAAGAATGAAGGCGAGATAGGACAACATAACATGGTCAGTTTAGAAAAGTATTCAATGGGGAGAAGTACTACCAGTATGGGGAGAGACAGAAAGAGGCTATATAAGAGGGGAAAGGGAGGTTAGGGTGGGACTTGACAAGGGCAGAGTTTAGAGCTTAGTAGATGGAGTTTGAGTTTTTCCTCAAAGTGGAATGAGTGAATGATGGGACAAATTTCTCTTAGTAGTTTGTTCCAAGCTTGGGTGATGGTGTGTTCATATAGTAGCTCACCTACTGTTTTTTTTGGTTGGTAAATGTGTAATAGTTGATTGGAGGTACAGAGAGACCAAGGAGGGGCATAGACAGAGATGAGGGAAGAGAGAGCTGGACAGGATGAAGGTTTGTAGAAAATAGAGTGTAACATTTGAAGTTGCGATAGAAGTAGTAGTGAGGGAATTCTAGCCAGTGGAGGGAGTTTAGTGCTAAGCAGTGATGGGTATTGAATGGAGACTTTGTGATAAATCTAGCTATCTTGTGGTATGTTTGTTGGAGTTTATTCACGGTTGTGGTTTGAATGTTAAGTACTGGGGCAGCATATAGAAGTGAGGGGAGAAGAAGGGCTTTAGCGAAGGAGAGTCTAGCATTTGCAGTTAGAAACTTTTTATTGAGATACAATAGATCAAGTTTCTGGTGTGTCTTTTTTATCCATTGGAGAATGTGCAGATTGAATTTGAATTCATCAATGATGACTCCAGGGAGTTTAGTTGGAGTTTCTGGTTTGATAATGGTGTTGTTTGAGGAGGTAATAGTAAAGGTTGTTTTATGATAATTAAGAGATTGGGTAAGAAATAGGAGGAGTTTGGTCTTTTTGGGGTTAAGGATGAGTAGATTATTCGATAATCATTGTTCTGTGGATAGGAAGGCTTGTTGGGAAAGTGTGTGAAGTTCGGAGATATTATCAGAGATGGAGATGAGTGTTGAGTCATCTGCATATTGGATGAGGGAGAATTGTTTACAAGATGTGTTGAGATCAATGGTAAAGACATTGAAAAGCAGGGGAACCAGAATGGAACCCTGTGGTACCCCTGTATGGACTGGTATGAAAGGAGAGGAGGAAGAATGCCATTTCACAGACTGATGTCTGCTGGATAGGTAACTGGAGAACCAGGCAAGGGAGGAAGGGGATATGTTATGATTTGAAAGTTTAGAAAGCAGAAGGGGATGGGAGACTATCAAATGCTTTGGAAAGATTGTGGAAAAGACAAGATATGAGTTTATTGTTGTCTAGGGCCTCAGCAATGGTATGAGTAAAGGATAAGAGGGCAGTAGTAGTACTGTGGTTGGGACGGAAACCATGCTGAGTGGGAGTGAGAAGATTTTGGTGAATGAGGTATTTGAGTAGTTGTGTGTGGATGCATTTTTCAAGAATCTTAGAGAGGGGGGATAGGATCACTATTGGTCGGTAGTTGGATGGGTCTGTGGAACTGCCACCTTTGTGCAAGGGAATAATGAAAAAGGATTCCCATAGGGTAGGAACAGTAGATTCAAGAATAGATCTATTAATAAGCATGGATACTGGGTAAACTACATAATCAGCGGCAAGTTTGAAGAAAGTAGGTGGAAGGGGAGCAGGGTTTGAGCTTTTGGAGAAGAGATCTGATGTAGGATGTACGGACTGGATGTAGATTGAATAGAAGTTTGTTGGAAGGAATGGGGTAGGTGGTGAAGTAATGTTGCGGTTAGAAGGAATGAGTGCTTGTATAGTGTCTATAAAATGTTTGTTGAGGAGAGTTGCTGTTTCAAAGGGGGATGTGTTAGGGTAGGGGCAGGGGGTTGTGGGACAACCAGGAGAAAGGATTCAATTGATAGTCTCAGATCACAATCATGATCACAGTCACCAGGATCACAAAATAATCCTGCACTATACAGTTGATAAACCTCAGAAGACTGCAACTTCCTAGAACCTGCACATGACATTTACATGCCTGCATCGTTCACATCCCAAAACCAGTCATCTTGTCCCTTAAAAAACGATCTACTCTTGTTTAGGCATCTACCCAAAGTACATATGACATCTGAATGTACCAACCACAACAGTAGAAAAACAGTCTCAAAGAGACCAGGAAGGAACATGGTCTCTGAAGCCAAAACTATTGAAGATTCAAGTCTTGATCTATGTACTCTGTTATAGTTCTGTGAGAAAGAGAGTTTTCTTATTTTATTTATTTATTTTACATTTGTTCACTGGGAAAAGTCCGACTGAGCTAAAAGTAGCCCTTTTTCAGTGGAGGCCTAAGGAGAAAAGCTCCATAACATTATACATTACAGTAGACTATTACAGAAATAGAATATACCAAAAAGGACGGCCAAGTCATTGTTTTACAAGTAGTAACAGCATTTTAACAAGTAACACGATATACAACTCATCATTAAAAACAGGCTACGTGAGAGAAGACATATACATCGAGTCTAAAAGTATTGCATTAATATAGACAATAGTTGCTTTCAGGTGACGGTTTAGAGGAGAATATTTAGGAAGAGAAGAGTTAAAGCGGAGGCATAGGAAATCATGGCTAGAAACAGACAGGTTAACGAGGCGAGGCTGGGAGATTATACAGCAAAGGCGTAGAAGACAAAAATAGTGATAAAGGTCAAATTAGTGAGCAGTTTTAGTTCTAGGTTCAGTTTATGGTAGGTTAGTACAGAGGTAGGACCAGAGAGTTTTTAAGTGTTCTTTAGCAGCTTCTTTA
This sequence comes from Protopterus annectens, assembly GCF_019279795.1. Taxonomy (NCBI): domain Eukaryota; kingdom Metazoa; phylum Chordata; order Ceratodontiformes; family Protopteridae; genus Protopterus; species Protopterus annectens. The sequence goes on from NC_056747.1 coordinate 327,088,073, forward strand.
AATTGTTTTGGCTGATTAAGTAATCTAGTTTGAAGCAGAAGCTTATTCCATGCAATGGTAGGGTGGATAGCTACATAAGTTGCATCCAGTATTTGTCCTAGGTTTATAGATATGTAGTAGGTCCTGTTCAGAGCTTCGGAGTTATCTAGTAGGATAATAGTGGGATATTAAGGAGGATATGCTAGGACGGTAGAAAGGTTGGTATAGTACAGAGTGTATAATCTGAAGCTGAGAGAGAAGAAGCAGGTTAGGTAGTTCTAGCCAGTTTTAATATTTAAGTGAGACACAGTGATGAGTTTTATAAGTATGTTGGGCAGAGAATCTTGCTACCTTGTTATAGGTTGAGTTAGGTTTTGCTAGGAGTGTAACGTTTAGATTGGTAAGTATTTGAGATCCATATACTAAACTGGGTAACAGATAGGTATGAGAGAGGGTTGCTTTGGTTTTTTTGTTTCTGTATAGTAGGCCTAGTTTCTGATGGGTTTTCCTGATACAGTTGTTGATGTGCTAATCAAATGTAAGCTGATTGTCTATAGTGACGCCTAAGAGCTTGGTGCTAGATTCTGCTATTATTGGAGTCTTATTGAGACAGTATGTTAAAAGTAGATTTGAGGTGGTTAAGAGATTTGGGAGAAAGTTTTACTTTGGCATTCAGGATTAGTTGGTTGTTGGAGAGCCAGGTTTCCACTAATGTAAAGGCTGCCTGAGTAATAGAGATGAGACTGGAGGGTGAGGCACAGATAGTGATCATAGTGGAATCATCTGCGTATTGTACAAGAGATGACTGAGAGCAAGAATAGAGTAGATTGGCGAAAATATTAAATAGTAGTGGGACCAAATATAAATCCTTGGGGGATGCCCATTTTTACTGGGAGGGAGGGGGAGAGTGCAGAGAGTCATTTCACTGCTAGCAGTCGATCAGAGCGAGAGAGATAGAAAACCAGGTGACAGTAGCAGGGGAGAAGTTTAGATTAGTCAGTTTAGACAGAAGTAGTGAGAGTGAGATGGTATCAAAGGCTTTAAAAAGGTCTAGAAATAAACAGGAGACTAGTACATCATCACGGGCCGGGGAAATAGTGTTTGTAAAGGAGATAAGGGCAGTGGTTCTACTGTGTTTTGGGTGGAAACCATGCTGAGTAGGAGTAAGTAGATTTTCCTGTACTAGGTACTGCAGAGTTTGCTTCTGAATGCATTTTTCTAGTAGTTTAGAGAGAAGTGACAGAATGGCTATAGGTCTGAAATTAGAGATTTCTTGGGCGTTACCTTCTTTGTGGATAGGTAAAGTGTAAAATTCTTTCCAGATAGATGGAACTTTAGACTCCGCAATAGAGCGATTGATCAAGATGGATACTGGAAAAGCAAGGGTGTCTGCTGCTAGCTGGATGAAGTAGAAAGGAATATTATCAGCAGAAGTAGAGCAACGTTTTAATTTGGAGAGTAGTGATTTGATAAAAGTGGTAGGTACCGGTTGAAGAGAAAAGTGTTTAGTGGAGTTGGGACTAGGAGGTGGGACAGAAGGATTAGAATCACTAGCTGGGGGGGGGGGTAGTGTTAATCATCTTTGATACAGATCCAGTAAGGTGTTAAAGATAGTGGCAATTTCTTCTGATGTCCTATTTGGGTAGGGATTTTTTTTTTTTTTTGGGGGGGGGGGGGGGGGTTCCAGGATGCAGTATTTGGTTGACTGAGTTCCAAAAATTTTTTGGATTAGATTTCAGTGCTGTAGGAGAGTTAAGGTAGAATTTTTTTTTGTCTTTAGCAATGTGGTTTTTTTTTTGTCAGGTCTCTGAGTTCTTTGTACTTTTGAAAGTCTGAAGGGAGTTTATTTTTTATCCAGATTTTCCACAACCTGTCCCTATTTCTCATTAGGGTGCAGGTTGCTTAGACAGCCAAGGGGATACTTTAGATTTTATCCTGACAGTACAGAGAGGTGCAAGAGAGTTTAGTATATTAAGAAAGATAGAATTAAATGATTGGACAGCTTTATCCAGAGTAAGCTCATTAAGGTGACTCCAGTTAACTCTTAAAGGTGTCAGAGGAGAAACTGGATAGTTTACGACAGGTAATATATCTATATGATTTGGTAAAGTGGGGAGTGATCACTAAGGGAATTGGGTAGAGTTTCTGGGTTATATGTTGAAGGGTCAGATACAAGTATCTAATCGAGTAAAGTACTAAGGATTTGTGAATTGTTGTAATGAGAAGTTGCTGATATTGAATAAAGCCATGTAGATTAATGCAAGAGGAAGAGTTAGGGTCATTTAGAGCTAACCAATTCATATTTACATCACCAAGGAGAATTGTTTCATTCGAGTAGTGTTCAGTGAGATAAGAGAGAGAGTTTTCAAGCAGGAGATATCTCCTGGAGGAATACAGATAGCTATAACAGTGATAGTAAATAAGTTATTAAGTTTAAAGTTGGCTGCCAGAATTTCTACTAGAGGGAAAGATGGGATAGGTTCCTTAAGAGAAGTTAGAGTTAGATGGTTAGAGTAGATGATAGCAACTCTACCCCCTCTTAATTTGTCGATCAAGACGGAGTATATTATACCCTGGAGGAAGAAAGTCTCTATCTGGAATATGTGGTTCCAGCCATGTTTCTGTTAGTGTCACTGTATAAGGGGTATGGTTAGCAACCCAAGCATGGAATTCACTAGTTTTATTAAGTATACTGCTGATGTCTGCTGAGTAGAATGAGATTTGCTTTTTTTGCAGGATATGGTCATGTTGGTTGGGAGAGATAGTATTATTTGAGAGTGAGGCACAGGTAGGTCCTGGGTTGTGATGAATGTCACCAGACAGAAGTTGGGTGACAGGGAGGGAGTGAGACCTATGTTTGTGTAGATAGGTACAGAGATAATTTGTTTTAATTTTTGAATGGAAGGTGCAGGAGGGAGTAATTCTGATTCTGGGAAGAAGAGTATTTACAGGGAGGATAGATGATGTGATGTTAACAGATTGGTGTGGATAAGAGAAGGTATAGCTTTGAGAATTTGTAGAGCTATTGCTAACTGGGATTAAATAAGAAGAAATGACAAACAATGAGAGAAGTAGTAATGGAGGCAGATAGAGAATAGTATAAGGTGAGATAGTCATTGTGCGAGCTAGGAGGAATCAGTTGCCTTTGAGTTAGACTGCAGTACATGCAGAAGTTTTATGGACCAGTATGGAAAGTGAGAAGAAATGAGTATGAAACCAGTAGGGGGAGTCGGCGATAGGATCAGTACAGATGCCAATATAAATGTTTAGGATAAGGGGATGGGAGGGAAATTAGAGATTGTTCTGGAAGACAGGAAGGGGTGTAGTGTACGGTATGGGTGGGACAGAGGGATAAGTATAAAGGTATTGATATAGGGGGTGGGAATGGGGGTGGGTAGGGCAGTGAAGTGAGCCCGAGCATAGTGGAGCTAATAGAGACTCGCAAACTATTGAAGAAAAGAAGGCCATCAGTCAACAATGAAAAAGAGAAGCAGTGGAATAGTAACTGCAGGTTAACAGTTATTAAGGATAGCAAAGAGGAGAAGAAAATAATGCAGGACTACTAAAGTGAAAATACAGATGGTAGTCAGGGGGAGAAAGGTAAAAGGATTTAAAGGGCTGGGAGAGGACAGGGAAAAAACTAGTGACTAAGCGAGGGCAACAATAGGGACAAGTATGGCAGTTTAAGAGCGAACAAAGTGAGGGAGTTTTGCTGCTGGCAACCCTGGTTGGGAGCGAACTCTAAGCAACCTAACAGTGGTAAGGCAATTTGACTTTACTACAGTGTTGTCCATCATATGCACATACTTTATACTGTTTATTTAGAATATCTGGGAGAACAAGTAACAAACCAAAAAGCACAGGAAAACTGTAGAGAATGCCACCAAACACTCGAAAATTGCTATCCGTAAATGCAATTTACATTCAGAGTCCCAAAAATCTTAGTAATTAGGTATTTGTCTTCAGTGCTGATACCAAACAGAAAGAATCCAATGGAACAAGTCAAAATGCTTTAATTTGATAGACCACAGTTAAAAACAAGCGCTTTCGCCTGGTGTATCCCAGGCTTTATCAAGTTACAAATGTAGTATAGCCATCCCCTTTATTTATATCCTGGGATAGGCCAGTCAATCAATTAATTAACCATTTCAAGCCATAACAAGAAAAACATTTTGTAACTTCTAAGGGTGTTAAGGTGTATATACCATATCAAATACATATGAATAAAAATAAAAACTTTTGTATACGTTGTATACTAATTAATGGATCATAAAAAATATATATATAACAAAATTCTGTATCAAAAATACTTGCATGTCACATTTGCTGTGTAATAGTTTAAAAACTCTAACACATAGAGTGTAAAATTGATTAGATAATCAGTGAGACATCATTCTATCAAAAAATACCAATAAATAAAAATCATTTAAAATTCATATAATAACCATGACTTAATCAATATGTTCCACATAATCTAACCAAAAAACATATATCCTATTTATTGGTATTTTTTGATAGAATGATGTCTCACTGATTATCTAATCAATTTTACACTATGTGTTAGAGTTTTTAAACTATTACACAGCAAATGTGACATGCAAGTATTTTTGATACAGAATTTTGTTATATATATATTTTTTATGATCCATTAATTAGTATACAACGTATACAAAAGTTTTTATTTTTATTCATATGTATTTGATATGGTATATACACCTTAACACCCTTAGAAGTTACAAAATGTTTTTCTTGTTATGGCTTGAAATGGTTAATTAATTGATTGACTGGCCTATCCCAGGATATAAATAAAGGGGATGGCTATACTACATTTGTAACTTGATAAAGCCTGGGATACACCAGGCGAAAGCGCTTGTTTTTAACTGTGGTCTATCAAATTAAAGCATTTTGACTTGTTCCATTGGATTCTTTCTGTTTGGTATCAGCACTGAAGACAAATACCTAATTACTAAGATTTTTGGGACTCTGAATGTAAATTGCATTTACGGATAGCAATTTTCGAGTGTTTGGTGGCATTCTCTACAGTTTTCCTGTGCTTTTTGGTTTGTTACTTAATATCTGGGAGAAACTTGTTCCAGGTCTGAGCAGGAGACTGAATAGCAGAAGGTATAAGACTCCCAGCAGAGCTGATTCAGTGGCCATTTTAAAGCTGTGGGAGGTGACTTATGGAGAATATAGAAAAGAGGTTAATTGGTGAAAAGCAGTTCAAGGATAAGGGACAAGTAGCAGAATCTCTAAATACTATGCAAAATGAGGTACATTACAGTTTAAAAACAAGGTACAAGCAAATTCACCCAAATCAATAGCACAGAGCACTAGTTCAGCTTACTGCATTCCTCGCCTGGTAAGTATTACAGCAGTTAAAGGTTTCACTAAGTAGTAGTCAACAAGTAGTAGACTATCAGAAAAAAAAACAGTTAAATAACGTCCAACAAAGAGGGTAGGAAAGAGTAGACAGCACAGTACGTACTACACATCCAGCTAGAAAGAATTCAGCCATAAACACTTTTCTTCTCTCAGCAATGAGGCAACTCCGAGCTAAAAATTATGATAGTCCTTAGCACTACTTAGTTCAGACAACACATTTCAGATTACACTTGTAGGCAATTAGATATGCTAACATTCATAAGTTATGCGTTTTAAGGCTATCATTACATCACAATTTAGAGTAGCAGAGAAAATACAGTTATATCTATACACACTTTGTAACAAAGTCCAGTAAAACTATAAAGCAATTTAGAACAATTGTAGCAATCACTTACATGGTTGTGAGAAGGCTACAAGCAGGGATGCACAGCAACAGGGACTAATGCCAAGATTCAAAGATGGCGCTTCAAGAGGCAAAGGGCCAATGAAACCTACGTTCCGGAAGTTAGTTAAGGGTGGAGGACAGATAAAAAAGGTGCATGGAGGTAGTGGCTAGAGGCTAATCCAGAGTCTCAAACTACTGAAGAAAAGTAGACAGTCAACAATGAAAAAGAGCAGCAGAGTAGTAATTGCAGTTTAACAGTACTTAAGGGTAGCAAAGAGGAGGAGAAAAAAATGCAAGACAACTAAAGGGAAAGTAGAGATGGTAATCGGAGGGATGAAGGTAAAAGGATTTAAAGGGCTGGGAGAGGACAGGGGAAAAAAACTAGCTATTAAGTGAGGGCAACAATAGGGATATGTATAACAGTTTAAGAACGAACAAAGTGAGGGGGTTTTGCTACTGGCAACCCTGGTTACTGCCAAAATAAAAGTGGGTTCATCTTAAACCTTCTGGAATTTATGCTGTTCAAAGATGGACTGCCTCAAAACCATTTACTTTCCATTTTTCCCTCATAAAAAAATGTGGGTAGTTTGGACAGTAGGGAAAAGTACAGATATGTAAGTAAACTTACCATAACACTAGATATTCGAATTACCACTACCACAACAGAGTTAGCTATAAGGGCTATATCCTGCATAGAATATAACAGCTGGCCAGCTTCCAAAGCTTAAGGGCCACCTTCCACTTATCTGAACCATTAAAAGCTGAAGGAGAACCGAAGAAAACCAATTGCTTGGGCACCAAGCCCTTCAGAGCTTTTATGCTAACTGAAAGAGGAAGGCTAGTACCTTGAAAGAGGTCAATGCTAGGAAAATAAAAATGAAAGTCCTCACCCTGGCAAGAAAAACATACCAAAATAAGATGGGTGAAGGAGGGAGCAACTACTGAAAGAGTGATCATTCAAACATTTACTGTTAAGGTAAGGCTACTTATACAACTATACTATGTTCATTTGATCACTGTTGCAGCAGCTTTAGGTGTATGGATGATCTACCACAACTTAAACTGTCTGGTAGGAGGAAGGATTAGAGTCCAGAAGCACCTGGCGAATGGTTCGGCAAAGCCTGCTCTTGACATGGAGAAAGAATCTAGTGTGTCCTGCTTTATAAAAATATGTATAGATAGTGAAATAAGAAGTTATGTACCTACCATAACGTTCCATGTTAGTTGTCTTCTCTCGCCTTCTTTCTTGCTTGATGGGTTCGGAGCCGATCCTCGGCTCCGACTCGGCACTTGCTAAGCTCGAGAGTCACTTTTACCAGCTCGAGGCAGCCCCATATCCCATGATGCAAGGCGGTAAGTACCCAGATCTCGTTTGATGACAAAGGGCAATAGCACCAAGCATAAAAACACTTCCAAAAGGAAGAAGAAAACTTACAGGATGGAAGAAGGACCAGGTCTGAATGGTCTTCAGCATAATTATTTCTTATAGAAAGGTCTGTCCAGGCCTGGGGAAGGAGGGAGGGTCAAGAAAGAAGGCGAGAGAAGACAACTAACATGGAACGCGTTATGGTAGGTACATAACTTCTTAATGTTAAGTTGTCAATCTCGCCTTCATTCTTGCTTGATGGGACCGCGTCCTAGCACCTCTATCCTGGGTGGCTCAATGGAACAGACTCTTGAGGACTGTAGAGCCAAAACTGGCTCTGTCCCTGGAGGCCAAGTCCAATTTGTAGTGGGAAACAAAGGTATGAGGAGTGGCCCAAGTGGCCGCTGCACAAATAGTGTCTAAAGGAAGTCTAGCTTGAAAGGCTGTAGAAGTAGCTAAGCTCCTAGTTGAATGTGCTTTAGGTTTTGAGCACAGCTGTTTTCCCCTGAGCAGATAAATTTCAGAGATGACCAAGAAAGCCATCTAGACAAGGTTACTTTAGAAACAGGAAGGCCTTTCTTATTATCTGCATAGGAAACAAAAAGTTGATCAGATTTCCTAAATTTTTGTTCTGTCCAAATAATATCTGAGTTGACGGTGGACATCAAGATAATGTAGTTTTGTTCGGCTCTGTCTGAATAGTTTGGGAAAAATACAGGAGATCAATGGATTGATTCAAATTGGTCTTTGAGGCGACCTTAGGCAAAAAGGTCGGATTAGTTCTCAATGATACTCTGTCCTTGTGAAAAACCAAATAGGGGGGTCGAACTGATAGAGCCTGAAGTTCAGACACCCTCCTGGCCGATGTAATAGCCACTAGGAATAAAGTTTTCCAAGAAAGAAATTTCAGGGAACAAGAAACAGCTGGCTCGAAGGGGAAGAATCAAGGATGTCAGCACTAAATTTAGATCCCACTGAGGAGGAGGATTCCTGATCGGAGGCTTTAGCAGGAAAATTCCTTTCAAGAAGGCCCTGCAGAGCCTATGGGACATAATATTGTGATCTGCGATCCCGACATGAAAGTTCGAGATAGCAGCCAATTGAACTCTGACTGTGGAAGAAGAGGAGCCTGCATGAAAAATCTCTGCTAAGAAGTCCAGGACTGCCTGAATAGGGGCAGTGAAAGGATCAATACTCTTGGCCTTAGCCCAATAAGAGAAACGTTTCCATTTGCTTGCATAAATCCTCCTGGTAGAGGATTTTAAAGAAGCTACTATGAAGTCACTAACTGGGTTAGAGATCAAAGGAAGCCTGGCTAAGGAAGGAAGTGGAACAACCATGCTGTGAGGTTGAGAGAAGGGATAGACCGGTGCAGCTGACCGGATTGGTGAATCAGAAGATCTGGCACTGGGTCCAGATGCCACGGCTGCACCAAAAGGTGACGACGGAGGAACGGGAACCAAACTTGTCGAGGCCAGTAAGGGGCAATGAGAATCAACTTGGCTCTCAAAACGGTTGCCTTCTGGATAACTTGAGGGATCAGAGGAAATGGAGGGAAGGCATAAAGAAGTCCCTGGGGCCAATCCTGGGTCAGAGCGTCTCTGGGGGGATGGCCTGGAAGAGGGAAGAGAGAAGAAGAAGTCTGGGCATTTGCTGTTTTGGGGAGTAGCAAAAAGATTGCAACATGGACGACCCCATTCCAGAAAAATCTCTTCCGCTATAGATTGCTTGAGAGACCACTCGTGAGGCATGAGAATAGCTCTGCTCAATCTGTCCGCTACAATGTTGGTTTTCCCAGGGATATGCGTTGCTACCAGAAACCGATGAGAGGAGATCGCCCATTGCCATAGTCTGAGCGCTTCTCGACACAAGGGGTAGGACTTGGTTCCGCCCTGTTTGTTGATATACCAAACTACAGACATGTTGTCTGTGTGGACTGCAATTGTCCCTACGGGAAGAAAGTCGTTGAGGGCTTGCAACGTTAAAAGCACTGCTCTCATCTCCAGGACATTTATGTGCAGGTGGTACTCGAACGGCTGCCACGTCCCATGAACCATCCTGCCCTGATAATGACCCCCCCCCACCCGATCAGGGAGGCATCCGTGGTGACAGTGGCTATCGGGGATGGGGGTACAAAGTGTCTGCCTTGGTGAACCTGAGGAGATGTGATCCACCAAGCAAGATGATCTTTGCAAGTCTGTGTCACCAGAATCTGGTGACGCATTGGAAGTTGTTGGTACGACCACTGTGTGAACAGCATCCACTGAAGAAGGCGCATGTAGAAGCGAGCCAGGTGCAGAAGAGTAATGGCCGCAGCCATGAGGCCTAATACCTTTAGAACCATTCTGGCCTGTACTTTCTTGTTGGCTAGAATGATCCTGACATGAGTCTGAATGTCTGAAACTCTTTGATCTGTAAGGGTAGCTGACATCCGAACAGAGTTTAAGTTTGCGCCTATGAAAGTAATAGACTGGCAGGGCGATAAGGATGACTTTTCAAGTTGATCGAGATGCCCAAATGAGAACAAAGATTTATTGTGTAATCCCTGGCTTGAATAAGCTGATGCCTGGTGGTGGCTGACAGGAGCCAGTCGTCGAGATACGGAAACACCTGGAATCCTTGACGTCTCAGGTGAGCCGTGACCACTGCCATGCATTTGGTGAACACTCTGGGGGCTGTAGTGAGACCAAAGGGCAGGGCTCTGAACTGGAAATGACTGGACCCCAGCCGAAAGCGGAGAAATCTCCTGGAGCGCCTGTGAATTTTGATGTGATAGTACGCATCCTGAAGATCTATTGAGCACATCCAGTTGTCCTTCTGTAAGAAGGGCAGAATTGACTGAAGAGTGACCATTCGGAATCTTGTCTTCCTCACAGACTTGTTGAGTCTGCTGAGATCCAATATTGGTCTCCAGTCTCCCGTCTTTTTGGGGACCAAAAAGAACCTTGAGTAGATTCCGGGCTCTGAATGGTCTGTTGTAACTGGCTGAATGGCTCTTTTTTGCAGTAGTTTTGAGACTTCTAACTCTGCAATTTCCCTTAGACCGGGTGGAACATCTGGAAGGGAATTTGAGGGGAAAGGACTTTCCTCGAAAGGAATTATGTAACCCTTGGATATGATCGACTGTACCCATCTGTCTTGAGTGAGGGAATGCCAGGCTTCTGGGTACAGTGATAATCTTCGCCCGACTGCCTCCAAGGAGGGACAGCTGGGCAACATCTCAGGGATGCTGAAAGGGCTTGTCAGAGAGAGGCTCTGTTTCCCTGGTTTTGGACCCCTCTGCCTCTAGAGCGGCGCCTGTTGTTGTTACCCCTCTGCCTCTAGGGGTAAACTGACCACGTGAATCCGGCGTGACTCCTTGGGATTTATGGAACCACATTTTGCCACCTTTCTGTCCTTTGGGGTAAGGTCTAGAAGGGGTGGAAAACGGACTCTACGGCAGAAAGAGTCTTGCCGTCCTGCTCACACCTGGTCAAAGTTTCCTTCACTTGAGGGCCAAACAAAGCTGACCCATCAAAGGGAGAATTTGTGAAGGACGCCTTAAAGGGATCTGCAAAGTCACATAGCCGCATCCAGGCTTGGCGTCTAAGAGCCACACCTGTACCTGCAGCCCTACTCGCTCCATCAGCAGCATATGATATTAGCCGCATGGAGGAGTTTGCAATGGAATTAAGGGTTCCTAGCTGCGAAGCAATTTTTTCCTGAGCTCCTGCAGCTGTAGGATCCTGAACAACATCACCTAGCTCCTTAAGGATATCCCTTTGGAGTCTGGTGAAGTGACATAGGTAATTCAGCGAACGCATAGCAAAGGTCGCTGAGGAAAACATCCGCTTACCGTACCTATCCATGGTCCTAGAGTCCTTATTAGGAGGATGGACGGGTACGGAAGGATCTGCAAGTTCCTTCTTGGTGGCAGCAGCCACCACCATGGCATCAGCGGGGACACCCTTAGTGAGGAATTGCTTATCACAAGGGGCAGTGATAAATTTTGAAGGCCTCCTAGGGACTGGCTCTACAGAGTCAGGAGCAGCCCACGCCTTTCGGGCAATAACCTGCATAAGGGGGTCAAAAGGCGGAGACACCCAGGAGGTGGAGGGCCGAGATCCAAACGCCTCTAGGTATACTGACTCATCCTCAGAGGGATTATTGGTGGGCCAGTTTCCCCTCTGTCTAAGGAGTTCTAGGATGTCTGAGAAGGAGACATCCTCAGAGGGGGATCTTGGGGATCCCTCTGACTCATCGAAGTCAGTATCTGAAGTGATAGACTCGGGGGAGTCTACATATTTCCTCTTACAAGTCCTCTTCCTAGGAGGATCTCCCGAAACATCAGGAGAATCCTCGGAAGAGGGGGAAATTCCCAATGGGGAAACCTGAGGCGGAGGATCTCTGGGTCCTGTAGCAAGAGAAGTGGCAGAGATGTCAACAGGCACTATAGAGGGAGGTGCTAAGGGAATAGACTGCTGGCTGATACCAGTGGCCAGCACACTCTTCATCACCTCGAATGCTCCCCTCCCAGGCAGGTCCGAGAGAACCCATTCCGAAGAGCTAGGAACTCCAGGGACCACCGAAAGGGAAGTCTCCGAGGCAGATGTCGGAGCCGAGGCTCCAAGGGGAAGAGCGGGTTCGGACAAGGGTCCGATGCCACTCACCCCCTCGGAGGAGACCATGGAAGCCCGGCCACCGAATCCCTCTAAGGAAGGTCTCGAAGAGGAGATAAGAGTAGAGGCTGAAGGAACAGAAGGGGGTATCTGTCCCTCAGCCGTAGCAGTAACCATTCCCGAAGACTCCAACTCCAATCTCTGGGGTAGAGTTGAAGGAGGAACTGCAACGGGGTGTGGACCAATAGTCGTCTGTTGAGATGGACTATGTAACATTTGGGCCAGTGCCTGTGACTTAAGTAATCTACTGACCACTCTCTAAGTCATGGTCAGAAAGCCTGGATGACCTTGAAGATCGGCTCCGATGGCTCCGTTCCGAGAGGAGAGGTGAAGCCGAGCCGAAAGTATCGGCTCCAAGGAAGGAGACCTAGACCTCTTCCTCGAAGGAGCCATCGGAACCGATGAAACTATTGAACCTGTCGGAGCCGACAACTTATCGGAGCCGACAGGTAACCTCGATGCATCGGCTCCAGCCGGAGCCGATACAGCCACAAAAGTAACGGTGTCGGAGCCGATCGGAGCCGACACCGATGCCTGAGCCACATGGTGGTCGGAACCGATCGGAGCCGACACCGGTGGTCGATGCAGAATCGGCACCGATAGCCATCGGTGCCGAAGGCTTAAGCCAGAATCGGCTCCAGCCGGAGCCGATCTCGACTCAGAACGAGTCGGAGCCGAGGCCGCAGGCTTTGAAACAGAAGCCTGGGCCTTGGAAGACTTGGTAGTCTTGGATGGAGCCGACTTAGCCGGAGAGCCCTCCGGCTTAAGAAGGCCCCTCAGTATTAACTTATTTCTTCTTTCCTGCAGGACTCTCTGGCTGAAAGAATGACAAATAGCACAGGAGTCCTGCAGGTGAAGAGGCCCCAGGCAGTACAGGCAAGAAGTGTGACCGTCTGTCAGAGACATCTTCTGACAGCACGAGTCACACTTCTTAAAGCCTGAGACCCTTTCTTTTGACATGGTGCAAACACAGACACACACACCAGTCAAAGAATTAAATTAAATATACCCAAAGGTATAACTAAAAAAACACACACACACACCCTAACAGGGGGGGGGATGGGATGGGAGAAAGTCTGACTAAAAAAATAAGAAAATGTTTAAAACTAAATTAAAACTAACAATAAGGGGTTTTTAAGTTAAAAGGGGCTAAAATAGCGAAGTAGCAAATCACTTACCAGGAGCTGGTAAAAGGAGGACCTCATAAGCGAAGCGGCAAACGAGATCTGGGTACTTACCGCCTTGCATCATGGGATATGTGGCTGCCTCGAGCTGGTAAAAGTGACTCTCGAGCTTAGCAAGTGCCGAGTCGGAGCCGAGGATCGGCTCCAAACCCATCAAGCAAGAATGAAGGCGAGATTGACAACTTAACATCTGTTGCTTCTAGAATATATCACAAATCCACCCCTTTTCAAAAAGCCACAGATGAAGCTAAGACCCTGGTAGACTGAGCCTAGACCTTGCCTGGAATTGCTTTCTTTTGGTAGGTATAACAAAACGTAGTACCATGAGACAACCATTTTGAGATAGTCTACCTTGATAGAGGTTATCCTTTCTTCTTGCCTTCATAAGAAATAAACTGGTCTGTTTCTGAAAGGTTTATGTCTGTTAATATAATATCATATCTGACTTGTCTGTGGACATCCAGAGTAAGGAAGATACTTTCTCTCGCTAGTTTTTAGGCTAAAGAAAGGGAAATAGACGGCTTAGTTCAAAGTAAACTCGGATACCACTTTAGGCATAAAGAAAGGGTTACTTCTTAAGAAAACCCTATTTTTGTGGAAAATTAAATGAGGCTGAAACACCAAAAGAGCTTTCAACTCAAATACTCTTCTTGCAGAAGTCAGTGTAATCAGTAAAACAGTTTTCCATGTTAAGAACCTCAAATCAGCCAGATGAGCTGGTTTAAATGGAGAAAGAGTTAATTTTTCTAAAACAAAATTAAGATCCCAAGGAGGAATTACCTGTTTTCTAGGAGGCTTGGTATGCAACACCTTCTTGAAAAAACATTTGACAAGGGAATGCATTGAAGGGGGATCTGTGGGTGTGCATGCTGAAATGAATGACAAATGAACCTTGTCAGAGGAGTAAGAAGGGCCAGTAGTTAATCACACACAAACATTGAAAAAAAAAAAGAGAAATACTAGCCTTAAAAGGGTCCTGGTTCTTGTTTTGGCACTGACTAGAAAATCTTTTCCATTTGCTAATATATGATTTCCTGGCAGTAAGTTTTCTTGCCTCCTTTAATATCTGCTGCATATCTTCAGAATATAGGTGCTTAAAATGTATTACTAAATCATACAGTCGGCTAGCTGAAATTGTTTTGACTTCGGATATATCAAAACACCCCCGGTCCTATGCAAGTTCATCTAAACTGTGAAAAAGCTTGTGGTACTTTCCCTTGGCTATTTCCAAAAACAGAACCACTACTGCCGGGGTCAGACGGGAGTCACCACAATGATCTCTGGAGAGTCCTTCTGAATCTTCAGAACGACCCTGTATATCAGTATAAAGCATAGAGATGCAAGGAAGGATATTCCTGTCCAAGGAAAAGAGAATGCATCTGTTTTCCAGGTCTCCTTGCATGGAATCCTGAAGTAGAATTTTGCCATCTGATTGTTGTGAATGGACGCAAGTGCCTCTACCCAAGATGTGTGGCACAGCTGGATCAATTCCTGGAAAAACCCCTGATTCAGTTACCATTCGTGAGGGTCTCTCCTAGTCCTGTTCAGCTTGTCTGCCACAAAATTTTGCTCAGATGAGAAGTAAGATGTCTACAGAGTGAGAGACTGCAGAAAAGCGGCATCCCGGGATACCATGGCAAGAAGGTAAGTCCAGTCAAGAGGAGAAGGGAATTACTTGCATCACACCACCACTCTCACATGGACTTATGAAACCAGCAATGGCAAAAAAAAAAAAAATACACAAAAACATACTCTGAGGCTCTAAATAAAAATCTGCAAAAGCAACAGAGACCTCCAAAGCAGACATCCAAGCAACATCCACCCCCCCCAACACAAACCATGAAACACATACTTCACAAAACCAGTGTGCCACGCAATCACAGCCCTTAAGGCAAAATAACATACCCAACATACTAGTAATAGGTGACTCTACAGACAGACACACTGATGTCCCACTCACTAGGCTGAACAAGGATAAGGTTACTGTTAGCTGCCTGTCGGGTGCCAGGATCCGCCAACATAATACAAGCACTCAGGTCACTCCAGAACAAGTACAAATGCGACTGTCATTGTCCATGTTGGTGTGAATGACCTGAGCCGTACCTCCCTGGACTACATGAAGAGAGACATGGAAGAGCTCTCTGATCATGTAGCCCAGGCCAGTATGACCCTGACTAGCATCCAGCCCTCACCAAGAATGATATCATGGAATAAAGAAAAAAATATCAATTTCAGCAATTGGCTAAGCTTCTGGTGTCATTCAAAGGGGGTCCAGTGTCTGTCAGCCTGGGATGACATGCTCCACAAGCCACGCTGCTTCGCTAGAGATGGCTTGCACCTGTCACCCTTAGGCTTTCGAATACTGGCCAAGGCTCTTGCCACCCCCATAGTGCCTTTTTTAGGCAAGGCTCAAAAGACAAAGTCGTAAATAGCACAAGTAACAAAAAACTGAGGGTAATGCTACTCAATGCCAGAAGTCTAAATCTCAAAATGCATGCACTTGAGGCACTCCTCAGTATGGAGAAAATCGATATAGATGCAGTAATAGAAACCTGGTTTAAGGCTCCAGAGAGCACCCCAGCACTACCAGGCTACAAGTCATACCATACATTTCGGCCACAAAACCTGGACCGAAATACAAAAGTGGGGGGTGTATCCATATTCATCAAGGATACCCACACTTCCAGGTTAGTGGCACAGCACGATGCTTCAGAGATCATCCACATGCAACTAACAACGGGCAGAACTGTAATTCAAATTATAGCTTGATGCAGATCACTCGCCATGTCCCAGGACCCCCATTATACATTTTTGGAAACACTGGGAAACAAAAACGTCCTACCAAACACCCTGATATTGGGTGATTTCAATTACCCAAACATTAACTGGGAGAACTACTCAAGTACTAACTCCCTTGCCCAACATTTGCTAGAATTTATAAACTCAAATGCCCTGGATCAACTGTTCAACACCCCCACCAGAAGTGACAACATATTGGACCTGGTCATCACCAACATGTGCGACTGGTGTTCCACATCGGAGGTCAACCCCTCACTGGTTAGATCTGACCATAAACTAATCACTCTGGATATTCACATTCCGCCTCAACCCCCGGTCAAAGAAACCACCGTGAAAAACTTTTCAAAAGCAAACTTCATGTTACGTAAGACAGAGGTGGAAGGTTTCAAATCCCCCATGCTAAAGGATAACGCTGCCCAAGCTGTAAAATCCTTTACTAATGCACTCTATGGGCACCTACAAGAAGGCATGGATCGTGCTATCCCAAGCAAAACCATGACTCACTCCTCCAAGAAAAGGAAACCAGTCTGGTGGTACCCTGCCATAAACAAGCTATAGAATAGGAGGAGGAAACTAGCACAAAAAAAGAGTAAAACCCCAAGAGGGGAAGACATCCCTGATCAGTATCAGCAAGAAACTACGATCCCTCATAAAATCATCCAAGGCTAGCTTTGAAAGAAAAATTGCCAAGGACTCCAAAGATAATCACAAGGCATTCTTTAGCAATAGCAAGAATCTAAGTGGCAATTCCCAGATCTGCTCGGAGTTAGTAGCAGAATGGCACAAAATACACTGGACAGACTGATATCGCCAACATCCTGGCAGACCGGTTCAGTGCAAACTTTACCCCCTCTCACCCCCAAAAGGGTCCATAACCATACCAGAAGAATGTAGTGCCCCTGAAATCACAGACACTCAGGTTAAAACAGCCCTCTCCAAAGCCACAGCATCAATGGGACCGGACGGTGTCTCAGGCTGCATCCTACATGAGCTCAAAGATGAACTAACCCCTCACCTGAACACACTGTTCAAACTCAGCCTCTCCACAGGCCATGGTGCCCATAGAGTGGCGCACAGCAACGGTTGTTCTGTTCCACAAAGGTGGAGCCACAACAGACCCTGGGAACTATCGCCCTTTAAGCCTGACTAGTTTGGTCTGCAAGGCTATGGAGCGCATCATCATGGATCTCATTAACAGAGACATTGGGAACCTCCAAACACTGGACCCTGCCCAGTTCGGCTATAAGGGCAGATCATGCCTCCTAAACCTGATGGACTTCTTTGAGACAGTTACCAAGGCTATAGACGAGGGAAAGGTGGTCCACACAGCCTACCTACACCTCACAAAGGCCTTCGACACCATTCCCCATTCTGGTATTATAGACAAGCTCACCAGCCTGAACATAAACCCCTACGTCACGAGATGGGTTGCCAACTGGCTGACAGAAAGAACCCATATGGTAAGAGTTGCGGGAGCTAGGTCTGACTCTAAACTGGTTTACAAGTGGCGTTCCCCAGGGCTCACTCCTAGGACCCCTCCTGTTCGGCATATACTTCTCAGAGGTACAGACAAGCACAGGAGGACTATGGCTGACCAAGTTCGCAGACAACTGCAAACTAGGGGCTATAACTGACACTCCGGCTGACACAGACATCCCCCAAAAGGGTCTCACTGAGACAGATACCTGGTGTCAAAACCATGGCCTGAAGCTAAATGCCAAAAAGTGCATAACCATCCCTTTTGGAAAAAACAAAGTACCCACAAATTACCACATAGGTGGTAGCCCCCTAAATAAGGAAGACAAAATAAAGGATCTGGGGACCCAAGTAGATAGTAATCTCTCCTTTGATAATCACATTGCCAAAGTGGTTAGAAAATCCTTCTGTGTGGCTCACCTAATCACAAAAGGGTTTGCATTCAGATCAAGAGAGGTCATTATGCCCCTCTACGCATCACTCATCAGACCCATCATACAGTACAATGCCCCATTTGGGATGTACCTTACAAGACACCTGCAACAGCTGGAAAGACCACAGAAGTACCTCACCAAGAGGATCACTGGCCTCAAACAGATGCCCTATGCAGCTTGACTGAAGAAACTCCAGCTGTACTTGGTTGCATACCGCCTACTCAGAAGTAATCTCTACCTGACATACAAGCCAATGTCCAACCCAGAACTGATGGACATGCTCCACCTAAAGAAAACCATATCCCCTCGAGCCACATGCTCTAGGGATCTAAACCTCACCACAACAATAAATAGGACATGCTGGAGGGATAGATTCCTGTCCCAGAGACTTCCCATGCTCTGGAACAAGATTCCAGTCTACATTCGGCAGAGCTCCTCACTAACACTCTTCAAGAGAAACCTTGACGAGTGGATGGGAAACAGGAAGTTTACCCCGGGGATCACTTCAGTGGCTCTGCTGGACAGAGGCACAGGGAACTAATCTAAGGGGGCGGCGAAAGCCAACACATTCCGGTTAGGCTTATAAATGCCTTTGGGCAGATAGCCTAGTACCTACCTATGAACCTATGAATCTCCCTGTTTATGTACTGTATTACTATGGTCTTATCTGTTACCATGTATAATGGTCCTGGGGCCCACAGATGATTGAGGGAGTTGAGAGCATTTATTACTGACATCTCTTTTATGTTCATGTGTTTTGGTCTGTCTTCTTAATTCCAATGACCCTGCACTTCTATTTCTATTGACACTGTTCCCCAAGCAAAGTCTGAGGCATCTGGAGCTACAGACTGAACTAGAGCTGGGAAGGAAAGTGACAGTCCTAGAGTCAGATAAAACTGGTCTCTCCATCAAAGTAGTCCTCTTTTTACATATCCCAAAACAGAAATCTGGAAGGTTAGGGGATGTTGATGTTGGGAACCATACTGATTTTAAGTATTACTGATTTTTTATCACGCTGAGTATGGCTAGAGGAATCAAGAGGATCATGGATACCACAAATCCTAGTATTGAGAAATTCCACTGCTGAGGCCTTGGCACGAGTGGAAAAGCTCAGAAATAGACCTACATATAGAGCTACTCTTCCTGTGGAAGAAAACCTGTTTGAACGAAGGTATCTAGAAAAAACCTAAGGAAAACAATCATGAGATAAGGAGTCAAGCAAGACTTTTGGATGTTCTCCTGAAACCTCAGCTTGTGCAAGAGATTTCTCACCCACGGGAGAGATTCCTGACAGTTTCCAAAAGACTCTGCAAAAGGAAACAAATCATCTAAATAAAGAAAAATGTGGATATCTTGTAGTCTGCAGCAGACTATCATCACTGAGGCTAGACACTGTGTAAATATCCTTGAAGCAGTGGATAACCCAAAGGGTAATGCAGAGAACTGAAAAGTATAATAAAGACTCAGAAAACAAGAAACATTTAAATACTGGTGCTATAGGAATGCGATGCTAAGCATCTTTTAAATCTGGGATCACTAAAAACTTAAATGGAGAATGAGTGGCAACAGGCAGAGGAGGATAACATCCTGAACTTTGGAACTTTCACAAACTGGCTTAGAAAGTAAAGATCGATTACTGGCCTCAGTGAGTCTACTTTCTTTGACACCAGAAACGTTCTTGAATCAAAACCTTTCCGAGAAGGAGGGCCAGCTTCTATTACCCCAAGTTGGCAGATGTTGAATAACGGGGGAAAAAAGAAGTTTAATCTGGCAAGGAGCATTCCACTGAAAAGGAGTGAGATTTCCATTGCCATCTGCACCCCTAATGAATCACTCTCAGAAGCCATCTGTCTGAGGCTACCCACTGCCTAAGTGAAAAACAGAGACCAGATTTTTGGGGAAGACTTACAGGTTGGGAGGGAGATGATTTTGTAGATGGTTATCCAGATTTGTTGGACTGTCCTTGCTTTGGTAGGGGGTCCTCATGTTTTTTGGAGCCTCCTAACCACTGCTTTTTAAAAGTTTGCTTATCAGCAGCTCGTCCTTCTGCTTGTTTAGCTTTTGGCAAACTGTTGCAGAGGTATATGTAAAACTCTTGAAAAATTTGCAGTAGGAAGGTTGAAACATCTGAGAAACTCGCACAAACAGCTCCCTCTTTCATCACACTTCTTAGGGAGCACTGCAGCAGATGGCCCAAATACAACTTTGCTGTCTCAGGAAGAATTTAAAATTTTGGCTTTTACATGATCAAGACAGTTTAGTGCTCACAAACTGGCAAAGCTTTTCATAATAGTTCCAGTGGCAGCCGCTTTAGAAGTGGCAACAGCTGAAACATAAGTACACTTTAAAGAATGTTTACTCATGTGACACATAGGAGCAATAAGATTATATGAAGATGTTTCCTCAGATGAGGGAAAAGAAGCCCTTATACTCTCATAACAGGGAAGCATAAACTTTAACGTGAGCTTGACAACTACAAAAAAAAAATAAAAATAAGTGTTGCAGAAGAATACAATTTTTTCACAAATATTTGAAAGGCTTTTTCATTTTTGTCAGAGGGGGAGGATTAGAAGTAACCATATGTTTAGCAGCAACTGGATTCATCAAGAGATCACTG